>NW_017731686.1:113053-131435 GCF_001890085.2 Hipposideros armiger | reverse complement strand
GATTAGCTGACAAATCTTATAGCAAGGAGTCCGTTTTGGGAGTCAGCAAGGAAGAGGAGATGAGAGATTTTTGTGCCGTTCCCCAGGCAGAAGAGCGCACCAAGGTCAGCGTGTGTGGGCCGACCTTGACAGAAAGAGTGACAGAATCCCTAGCACTACAGCAGGAAAGGAGGCCTGGGCTAGAAAGGTCTTTCATTTCCCACAAACACTCTGTGCAGCACACTAGTTCCAGGGGTAGATACACAAGACAGATACCTACCATCTGATATCACACAGACTCTGATAAATATGAAATGATTTGGAGAAGGGGACAATTAATTGTGCCTGAAGGATCTCATAAAGCTTCTTTTAAAAAGTCATTTGAGCTGGGGAATAAAGGAAGAATTTCAATAGGTGCATTTGGAGAAGGGCCCTTTCTTTATGTTGCAGGCAGACCATGACCTCTTGCTGTGTGCATCTCCAGCAATATCTATGCCTGTGTTCATTCGCTAATAATTTTAAACTCTTTGTTCTGTGACCAAGGTACAAGTATTCGAAGACATCTTTTTCAGGTAGATGAACGTAGGGTCAGAGTCTACACAGTTATTGATTTGCGTGTAACTCCTATAAAAGTTGTTTAAGAAATGTTGATGATAGGGACAATGAAATGAAATATATGGTTTCAATGGTGCTATCAACTTAATTTTATGTGAAGAAGAAAGAGTTTGGATTGCTCCTTGCTTTGTTGTTTGTATGGTTTAAGGAATGCCTGAATAAGAGTGCAAAGGCATATTTGCAATGACCTGTGTGAGATCAACACCTGTGATTCTCAATACAATCTCTCTTGTCTATTGTAATGATAGCCTCTAAAAGAGCTGAGGGTGGAAAATTTAACAGTTGACAATTCAGGGTTGTCCTCCAGGGCTTAGATGCCTCAGGCATGACAGAATTTTCTAGGAGAGCAGGTAAAAGAGTAGCTTATCATCTTAGCATTGAACTGAACTTTTAAATGCGTCAGGTATTATATATATATATATATATATATATATATATATATATATATATATATTACTGTAAAATGTCAGATTACTCAAAACAGTAACACATTTAGGTGACAAAAACTGAGGGAATGAAAGATAAAATTAGGTATCAAAGGTAGACAAAGACAATTAAAGATGACGACTAATTTTTGAACTGAAATGAATTAAAAAGCATAATTTAAATATTCCTATATTTCAATATAAGTTACAAAACTGATGCCTTGCAAATGAAGTCCATGGTCACTAAAAGAAAATTCTGTTTTAACCCTCTGTGAAAGCTAAAAAAATCACGTCACAGAAAGTTCTCACCATTCTGTGGGGGAAGAAAGCTGTTTTCTAAATTATAATTTAGTGGCCTATTTGAAGCTTCTGGCAGGTCAGTGGCACTTTGCAGAAATTTTGAGGGGATGTACCTGCAACAGTGAAGAAGAAAACTCACATTGCGTATCATCAGTTACTGGCCAGACATTTTCCTTATCAGTCTTACCTTATTGAGTCCTCATTAGTACTTTTAAAATAAAGAGACACATACCATATCATTATATATTGTAATGCTATTCTACTATGATTTTACTACTATTATTACTATACTATTATTATTACTTTACTATTATTATTACTATTACTATACAATGGAGTACATTCACTTTCAGGTTTTTTAGTCAATGCATAAGACATTAAGCCAAAATTACCCCTATAAAGTCATTTAATTTACGTTTTGATGCCTAGGAATACACACTGAGGAACTCCAACAAATCATTTATTTACTTCCTTCCTGTGTCTCTGTTTTTGGTCTAGGGGCCCCTTTCCCAGCTGCAGATGGCCTCATCATCCCCTCCCCCTTCCCCTTCCCGCCTCTCTTCACAGTTGCTTTTGGATAAGTTAAATGTGCACACGAAGCAAAGTACATTAACATTCACTGAGCTTCAAAGAACTGTGCTAAGGTCTGTGGAGGCGTATTATTTCTAATGTATAAAGAAATTTGAAAAGTTCGAAGAAGTTAAGCATTTGTCCAAGATCACAAACTGGATAATGTTCCAACCCAAATTTTTCTAAGGAAAAAACAATGCTATACTGTCTGTAATATGTTGTGATGCCTCCTAGTCAAATTTGTTGGTTGGTGTGCTGACAAATGCTGAGTCAAATTCCCTTTACTTCCTTGGCAATCTTAGGTTTGAGCTAATCTTTGAATGTGAAAGAAATGTCTTCAATCTTCAAATAAACAAAACCTGCAATTTGGATATATGGCCATTAGGTGGCAGAAGGTTTTCAATTATACTTTGTGACCGAACTGCTTTGAGTTTCCATCATTTATTAACAATGTATCTTACAAGTTTGTTAACCACTCCAAACCCTGACTCCCTCCTTTGAAGATGGAATAATATTAGTACAGATTTCATAAATTGGGTCTGAGGCTTAAAGAACACAATGGGACCCAACAAGCTATCAATGTTGTCAATACTAACCTCCTGGAATGATTGATCTTCTCCCTTAATCCGACTGCTGATATGGTATTCCAGACTATTCTTTAACAACTATGAGCACACTTCAGCCCTCCTGTTCCTCTGATATCCTACGTCTTTTTTGTCAACCCATAAAATCCAGCCATTCCCAGCCAATTCTCACATTTTGCTGCCCACATTCCAATATTAAAATGAGATATTACAATCATGTATATATACAACACACATGATATATGATATATATGCTGCATATTATATATATTACGAATTATTATAAAATCTAAACAGTATCATGTTAATTTGAGAAACTCCTGAAGAAATGCTTAGCGTTGCCAATATACATGAGGTGCTTCCTGGGTATCTGCTACTGTGCCCACCAAGCACTTTAGAAGTATGGTTTTATTTAATCTTGATAACAAGCTTATGAAGTTGGTTTATAATGATATTATTTCCATTTTACACATGAGAAAATGGAGCTTAGAAGGGATAACAGACTTGGGCTAAGACATACAGTTAGTAAGAAATCAGCTTAGATGCAAATGAGCAGACCAACTGCATAGCCCAAGCTCTTACAGCACATGACAGTGGTTATTAACCTTCAGTTTAGAGCATGGTAACGTGGGGAGAATTTCTTGAAAGCTCTGGACCCTTTCCATGCCCAAGAATTACAACCTAAGTATCTTCAGTTCTACAGGCAATTGGGTTATGCAGACAGAGTTGGGACCAACTATGTTACACTTTTTTGCCTCTCAATAATAACAACTAACTTGGGGCACAATTCTGTACCCTTCTCACTAATTCTGAAATTTTCTTTTCCCTTAAAATGAATTCTAAGTGTTCAGGGAGTTTGTACTCAACAGCATCAAAGCACCTCTTGCCGCTTATCTGACCGAAAACGCGCCTCACTCCCTCTCACTGTTATAAGGAGCATAACTGCCAGGGAGCAAGATAAAGAAACAGTTTCTCTTCTGTGGTTTCCTGTTCCTAATTCTACTGCATCTTTTTCTGATAGCCTGTCCTTTTGCCACTTGAAAGAAGTACAAAAAAGAAAAAAAATGATAGAGTAGCATAATCCCATTGAGACCATAAACTGGCCAGGGGCTGAGCATTAGAAGACAATAAAATAATTCTAAGCTTTTACCTTATAGAAATGTCAAGTTGCCTTTTGCCATTCAAATCTCTAGCTGGATGTGGCTTACTCAAATTAATTTAAAGATAGCATTGATTAAGATAGCAGTGGGCTCAGCCAGTTTGCTTAACCAACTCTCAGTAGACTCTTCCCTTTTGCCTTAGTTAGGGAGTTATTAAACAATATTTTTGCTCTTAGCAAATCTAAAGATCGAGGAGTTAGCTACCCCTAAGCATACACTGTCATCTGTTCTTTGGCCAATGAACTTATTTGGTCTGAAATCTCAAATTTCTCCTCATAAAATTTAAGGATCATACTAGATGACTTCTGAAGTCATCTTATAACACTATAAAAATAATAACAATGTCTTTAATGTAATTATTTTCCCTTTAAAGTCTTGCTCTAGTACAAAAGGAAGAAGTGCTGATTTGTCAGGAGTTTTGATGGGAAACACTTGCATTTTTAGATTCTCATGAGCTCACTTCGCAAGCGCTGAAAAGAACAAGGCATTCTCGGCTCTATCATAAGTAGAATTTGTAGCTTAAAGGAGGTCAAAGAACCACCCTACTATTCATTATTCAGATGACATTTGGATACCTATATTCAGTTCTGGCCAATGTAACTTAGGGATGCCATTGACAATCTAGAGTGCATGCAAAGAGAGGCAAAAAAGACAAGAATCTCCACCATTACATACAAGGAGCAGCTGAAGAAGTTTAAAATACTTGACTTGGAAACTCAGCGTGCCACATGTACTTGTACGAATGGCCTCCACGAGAAATTCAATTTATTCAGTGATGTTCCAGAAAGCAGAACCAAATGTACGGGCTGGAAATTACAGGAAAGGAGTTTTGAGTTTGATCGAAAAGAACATTCTAACAATAAAAGTTATTCAAAATAAAATGAATTTCCTTGAAAAGGTAAATACCTTTGTGTCACTGACTATGCATAAGCAGATGTTGTGTGGCCAACGGTCATGGATCTTTGTCACGTGGGTTTGGACCAAGCTCAGCTAACAAATGTCTTTGGTCTCTGACAAATCTGGACTCTTGACACTAAAAGTTCATTACCTCCCCACCACCTTGTAGTCAAAAGGAGAATTAGGTCAATTCTTTTGCTGAATTGAAAAGAGCAGATGGCAGGTAGAAAAACATCTTTTCCTCTTTGCTTTAGAAGAGTTTATAATCAATATTCACCTAGTCAGAAAAGGTAAAGCAGGCCCATTCATTTATACCCAGTTTCAAATTTCTCAAAACTATCCATGAAAAGAAGAACATGATGCATTTCTTCCATCAGTCACCTGTTTCTTTTCCATGATTACCCCTGATATGGTCTTGACTCTTAATAGTTTTTAAATTTTTCACTCAGATTAAATCCACATAAAGTGATTTTGTATTTTTATAATAAAATTAGGATACTTTGAAGCAAGAATTTCTGTGCTAAAAAGCTACCCCATAAACCAGATCCTTTGACATTAGATTTGAAGAACAATTCAAAGACTGTGAAAAAAATAAAAGTCAGTTTGAATATTTACATTAAATTAGGCAGGAGTTTAGAACAAATGGGCATCTGTAAAGAGACAGATACCTCTAATCACTCATACTGGCTTTTAAGGCATTGAATTCACATTTGGCCTTTAGTTAGCCCAAGAATTCCATTCCGGGTCATATCAAAATCTCTTTTTGTAGTTTTAAAATATTTTGTTGTCTCTCAAGGTGTTATGGGCACTTCTGCTTTTACATCAAACCACATCAAACCATGGGCCACCCCAACGGCAATATCCCCCCTACAGCTAATGTACTCAACCTTGTTTGTGAATCATGGTTTCTAAATGACAAAGACAAAAACTGACATGCTTTCAGAACATAAATTAAAAATATAAATGCTCTTTTCAACAGTTAATAAACTTAAGAGAGAAAAATGTGTCTCCCTTGTAGACTAGAAAGAATTAAAATGATAAATGAAAGCACACATTAGAGTTTCCTGATCTTGAATACCTCCGGGTTAGTAGTTGACTAGTAGAGAGTAAGCCTATTAAGGAAGAAAGAAAAAACTCCCCAGGGTGCTATTAATACTGATGAGCACTTTAGGTAATTGAGGCAGAAAGTCCAGTCCAGGCAGAAAAACAAAATAAGGAAGAGAAAATTAAATTCTGTTTTTTAAAAAAGTATATTACTACTGAATCCCAGCTAACGGTTCATGAAGGAAAGTCATTTGCATTAATTCCAATAATTCTAACAAGATATAACTTTATGCGTGTGTTCCCCCAACATTGTGAATATAAAGTTGATACAAGGTTCCCAACGTCCCCATATTTGGTATCTTCAACCACAATCACCTTTCCTCTCCTTGGAAGCCTGTTTGCAGCACAGGACCTGGTAAGTGTGTTACACGGACAATATCATAATGCTGAAGTGTTGGGTGTTAACCCTCCCAGGATTACCCGCCTTGTAACTGATTCATGACCTTAGTTTTCAGGCTCTTTTGTAGAATTTTTCAATCATCCTGAGGAAGGTGGATAGTCGTTTGTGGGAAATGGTCCTCCAAAAGTCCTAAAGTCAAAACCACATGCAGAAATGTTTCATGAATGCCTACTTTCTAAATAACAGCAACTACTGCTATTTCCTTGAAACGAGTTTTATTATACATGCTCAGAAACAGGCATTATTAAAAACTGCTTGATTAACATCTAGAATCATGAGAGTTCTCCTTGAAACACTGTGATAGAGCTCCTCTGCCACATCCAAGTGTGTGAGATGCGAGGCCTTCAGAGCCTAACCAATCATATGTGTCTAATTAACATGGCCATCCACCCATTTATTCATTGAGTACCTACTAGATTTCCAAGCCCATTCATGGTCCCTTCCTTCAAGGAGCTGACAGTCTAAACTCCAGCCACACAACTTTCCCCTGTAGTTATACTGTGTAGCAAACTTAGAAGGATAATACATGTAGGTAAAAACAGGCACATAGATCAATGGAACAGAATAGAGTTCATAGATAAACCCACGCCTATATGCTCATTTAATCTACGACAAAGGGAGCAAGAAGTTGCATTAGAGTAAAGACAGTGTATTCAACAAATGGTGCTAGGAAAATTGGACAGAAACATGCAAAAAAAAGAGAAGAAACTGACCACTTGCTTATACCATATATACAAGAATAAACTCAAAATGGATTAAAGACTTAAAAAATAACACCCAAACCATAAAACTCCTAGAAGAAAATATAGGAAGTAAACTCTCACATATTACCCTTAGTAATATTGTTACTCATACATCTCCTCGGGCAAGGGAAACAAAAGAAAAAATAAACAAATGGGACTACATCAAACTAAAGTTTTTTTCACAGAGAAGGAAACTATCAACTAAACGAAAAGAAGATATTCCCCAATGATACATCCATTAAGGGGTTAATATCCAAAATTTATAAAAGTCTCATACAAACTCAACACCAAAAAACCAGAAACAATCCAATTAAAAAATGGGCAGAAGAAACAAACAAACATTTTTCCAAAGAGGACATACGAGGTCGGACAATTAAGTTCGTTAACTTTCCACCGTGCACTACATACACATCGAATTGATGGCCAATACACATATGAAAAGATGCTCAACGTCACTGATCATTAGAGAAATACAAATAAAAAACACAATGAGATACCACCTTACCCGATCAGAATGGCTATCATCAATAAACCAACCAACAACAAGTTGTTGGTGAGGATGTAGAGAAAAGGGAACCCTCGTGCACTATTGGTGGGATTACAAATTAGTGCAGCCAGTAAGGAAAACATTTTGGAGGTTCCTCAAAAATTTAAAAATAGAACTACCTTATGATCCACCAATTCCACTCTTAAGTATTTATCCAAAGAAATCCAAAATACTAATTCAAAAAAATATATGCACCCCTATGTTTATTGCAGCACTAGTCACATCAGCTAACATATGGAAACAACTGAAATGTCCATCAATAGATGATTGGATAAAGAAATCATACTACATTTATACAATGGAGTATTACTCTGCCATGAAAAAGTGAAATCTCACCATTTGCAACAACATGGATGAACCTAGAGAATATTATGCTAAGGGAAATAAGTTATACTGAGAAAGACAAATACCATATGATCTCACTTACATGTGGAATCTAAAGAACAGGATAGATGAACAAACCAAACAGAAACTAACTCATAGATACAAACTGAGGGTTGCTAGATGGGAGGGGTGTTGTGGGGATGGAAGAGAAAGGTGAAGGGATTAGAAAGTGCAAATTGGTAGTCACAAAATAGTCACTGGGAAGTGAAGTGCAGTATGGGGAATACAAACAACGATGTTGTAAAAACTGTGTGGTGTCATGTGGGTGCTGGACTTATCAGGGGGATCACTTCATGAATTATGTAAATGTCTGGCCACTGTGCTGTATGCCTGGAACTAGTATAGAGTAATATTAAGTGACATCCATTATGTATATATATATATATATATATATATATATATATATATATATGTATTCATTCGTGGGATGTAAAGCACAACACGGAATATAGTGAATGGTATTGGATAGCTCTGTACAGTGTCACATGGGTAGTAAACTTGCTGGGTTATCACTTTGTGAGATGCGTAAATGTCTAATCATTACGTTGTTTTGCACAACTGAAACTGTTAATAAAAAAATAAAATAAATAAAAAATGAAATGCAAAAATCAAAAAAGTATCAGGTTGTCGGAAAAGTCATGATGTATTTTTCTGTTTTTTGTTGCAAAAATGCATCATGACTTTTCCGACAACCCAATATAATGCATGTAGGAATTTGAACTAAACCCTATGGTCCCCTCCCCCCCAGGTCTGTATATTTCAGAACTTGCAGGGTTTGTTGGTTTTGTTATATAATATCATGCAACATAAATACCAGTATAGCCTATGGAAAGCCATTTTGGAACTAATGTTTATGCTCAAGGCTAAGATTCAGTCTTCATCTTTGAGGATTTTCCCACAAATGGAAAATAACTCTGAAATTCTCTGGGATAAGTAAATTTACTAGTCTCAAGTTGTGGATGATAAATCTGCTGCTCTCTGTTCATAACACTCATTTGGAATCATCAAAAAAAAGTCTAAATCAATGAAATCCTTGTCTTTTGAAGTCTAAAAATCATAGCCTGCTATTAATTATTCTTTCCCAATATGTATAAGACTAATAAAAATCATAAATATGCCATTTGCAACAACATGGGTAGACCTTGAAGTAAATCAGAGAAAGACAAATACCATATGATTTCAGTTATATGTGAAATCTAAAAAAAGAACAAAAAACATAGAACATAAAACAAACAAACAAAAATAAACTTATAGATACTGAGAACAGGTTGGTGGTTACTAGAGGCAGGGGAGGGAGGTGATGTACAGGTGGGGGCAAAATGGGTGAAGAAAGTCAAAAGGTTCAAACTTTCCTATTTATAAAAGAAGTAAGTCCTGGGGATGTAAAGTACAGCATGGTGACTATAGTTAATAATACTGAATTGCATATTTAAAATTTTCTAAGGGAGCAGATATCATAAGTCCTCATCTCAAGAAAAAAAATGTAACTATTAATATGTATGGTGACAGATGTTTACTAGGCTTATTGTGGTAATCATTTTGCAACATATACAAGTATTGCATCGTTATGTTGTACACCTGAAACTAACATAATGTTATATGTCTATGTATTGATATAGCCTTCTTCTTCCTCTTCCTCCTCTTCTTTTCTCCTTCTCCTCCTCCTGCTAAACTTCAGGAAAACTTTCAAAAAGCCACTGAGCAGGGTTGGAGCTGCAGAGTCCCCAGGCCACAGTTCTGGTTTCAAACATTAGGTACAGACTAAATATTTAACCATAGGAACTATCAAGTTAGAGAGCTAGTTGAAAGGTTTTCATTTTATTACTTGGTTGTGTTTTCCAGTAAACACAAAGCAATCTTGAAATATTACTTTTCTAATTATATTATTAATTTGATAATAATACCTTGACTGTCATACATATTGAAATAAGTCAAATTTACCTTAAACTTGGGGGGCTACTGCTGTCCAATGCTACTTCTTACAATTATATTTTTTAAATCAATTCAGTTTAATTCAACAGTATTTGTGTGCAATGAAAGTCTCAGCTTAGGGTTTTGTGCTATAAAGAACCTAGAAAGAAATATTGGGCAATTTGTTATTTATAGTCACAGGAAAAAAATATAATTGTGTTTTTGAATGACCTACTTATCAGTTTACATGTACATTAAAATAAGTTTTATTATTTTCAAAATAAAGGTTCACAGTCTGATATTTCAAAAGCAATGTAAGTATTGAAACATGATTTCTGTTTAACTCTATGTGGTTAATCTGCAGACCAATTTGAGCAACCTTTACTTAAAACCACCCACATTCTGTAATTGAGACATGTCAATACCTTGGGTGGTCACTGAAATGTTGTTTCTTTTTACAATATGCCTCACAATTCCTTTTGATTTTCCCCCCAGTTTCAGAATGTTCAGGTTCAGCTCCCAAGCGGGCACCACATGAAGTTACTTTACTAAGATTATAAAAAGAAAAGGTAAAGTGTGCAGTATTTTCATTCCCATCACAATCATTGTCACATGAATAGATTCTTGATCTGACATTTCCTATTCTTACAGCAATCTTTGTCACAAGAATAAGTTTTTTCTTAAAAAAAGAAAAAATGTTTCATCCATGCTGTGAAAGCCAGAGCCAACTCTACTGCCTTGACCTTTTTAATGTTCTCCCATTTGATTAGGCAGCCATTTTTCTTTCTTTCTGTTAACATCATTGGTAACTTAGGGGAAAGGGGTAGAATAGCTAGTCAATCAAAATGAGACTATAAAGGTTAAAGCAGAATAGTTTACTGCCTTTCATAGATAACAGTAGCCATTGAGATTCTCATGTCTTGTTCTTGTGACAAAAAAATGGCAAAGGAACAGAAAATGGCACAACATGAATCCATTCTCATAACAACAATTGTAACAAGAATGAGAACTAGTACAAACAGTGTATTCCTCTTCTAATCTTAAACTTGGAAACTTGTTGCTCTATATGACTGTAGTTGGAATTATCTTTAGTCAACTCAGACCATTTCTTTTCCAGATAATGAATTAATTTAAATGAATTCAACTTTGGGAAAATACCAACCACAGAGGAGTTACAATTATTATATTTCCAAGCATCTACCTGTAATTTCATGTATTTCTCTCAGTAGAAATTATTTCCATATAATGTGCTAAATTCACCAAACAATAAAATGTTTCAATTTTCTTCTCAAAAGTAGATAAAAATAGAACATTTGACAAAAGATATCGCTGAGGTTGAATCAATCTGGAAAAAAAGGTATTGACTAGTCAGTCTGATTTTCCGGCATCCTATATAGATTAAGGGTAGGAGTGAGTTGGAACTTCTTTAGCTAACATAATTAGGATGGACAGCCAATGCTGATCATCACTCCAGATGACCACCAATTCAGGCTCTGGGGTAGTTTTGAGGCCTAGATGGTTCACACTGACTTTCTGACTAATCAAATTTATTGGCAAATCTTAGCTTTATTTTCAATATACATATAGACATCTAAAATCATTGAAATTATCTATAGAGACACTGTGAGCCAAATAATGATAAATGACTATAAGACAAACCACCTAAAGAGATATTTTTAAGGTGAGACACTCTTTTGTTTTGTTTTGAGTAAGATGGAAAAATTATACTCAGAGACTGATTCTGTCTTTGCCAGCAATTTATTCAGCACAGGTTCGCTGTGGGAATTACAATAATTTCACAAGCTAATAGCATACAGGATAATATCTCTTAATAAGCCAAATAAAGAAACAACATACTCCAAACAAATGACAGATTAATCACACTTGTTCTAGGTAAAGAGAGGTGAAAGAAATAAAGTCCAAACTTAGAGGTGTTCTTTTTATATGTGTTTGGTTACTGGGGAGACGGCTTACCCAACTAGGAGTTGACATCCAGCTGTCAGTACAAAACAAAAGTCTCATGTTGCTAGAGCATGTTGCTAGGGAATGAAGACACTGGTGTTGGTGGACAGGCTAGGCTGCTCTGAGGATCATCACTCCAGGGACCACTTACATGGATTAGCACCACTGCCCACCAGAGTCATCTTGGCCAAGGCAGGAGCAAGTGTCTCAAGATCTTTGGAGAACTATTTAGGTCAGCAAAGTGTGCCTTGCCCAGACAGAAACTCTCAGACTAAATGACCCCTTGCCATAGTTGCTTCTCCACGTTTTTATTGATAATCCCCCAGCAGTGTCCATCATCAACTAGGCTACTTAGGTGCTTATCAATGCTAACAATAGGTGTGGGATGATGACATCCTGACACAACTTACTTCATACTTATATCAAAACAACTTTACTTCTAAAAACAACTTCTTTTTTGTCTTTTCAATAAACAAGTAGATTAAAACAACTTCACCTAAGTCATGAACAAGTAGATTTGAAATCATATTAAACCAACACACAATAGACAGCAAGCCCTGAAAACACTTTCATTTCCAAAGGAACCATTTTATCTATGTTTTTTCACTTAGAGTTAAACTGAAGTTTTGACCAAATATATTGAATTTGTTGCATACTCAGCATCATGTAGGTAGTTACCTTAATGTCATGCATTTAATGTTTGATAGTTTTTTTTGTTGTTGAATAAACCAGTAAATGAACAAGAGTTCAAACTTGTGCCTCATGTAGCCACCCATGAGTTGGATATCTGTGCTATATCAAATTTGTAGGGTGTTTTTTTTGTTTTGTTTTGTTTTTTTATGTCTGTTTTCTTAATAGAGCTCCTGGAGAACAATGGGAAGACTCAGAAAGGACAACCAGTAATGAGGGAAATCCTGAAAGCCCTTCTAGGGTATAGGTTTATGACTGGGAGATTGAGGGAAATTTCATACTCTGAACATTTAATCCAAGCAATTGCTGGTTGAATCTAGCACACACAACTCCTTCCAACAAGCTGACAACATTTGCTCTGATAAGTTCAGGGGGTAGACAAGATTTGGCTCTTCCATGGTCTTTTGGCTAGAATGCCAAATTTGTGTTTCCCCATGGTGGACAATGAAACAGTATTGTTAAGTTGAACAAATGTTAACAAAAAGGTAACCAGAAGTATTAAAAAATGCCCTTTTGAAATGCTTATTTTAAGGGCAACATAGGAGTTTAACCCCATTCATAACATTTAACTCATGTAGTTGCTTCAAAAATACCATGAGATAGAAATATCAAGGAAGAGTAAAGAGTATTCTATGGAAGAGTGACACAAAAAAGGTCAAAGCTATAGCCATAAACAGACAAGCTGAGAAAAATGAAAAATCTTCTGTACTTGAGAGAGCTTAAGTCAAATTTTTCCATCTGTGGTATAATCACTTGGGGTGTAGGGTTCTTTTCAAATAGTGAAATTAGTCATTTATTGTAGCTGACTGGTGTCAGAGTTAATATCCTTTAGACATTATGAAATCTGTGTCCTGAGAGCTGTTTTAGTTTGTCATTTTTCTTGTTCCTCTAGAAACACATATTCTCTTTTGAAGCATTCTACTCTTCCTTATGCTATATGTTTAAAACCCTATGTGAATATTTTAGTATCTGGATCACTTCTTATAGCTTTTCAACTGCAAATGAAAAAGTAAACTGGTTCTCAGTACTTAGTTTTTCTGAATTTGAATTTATGTTTTAAAAAAGCAGAAACAGTTATATAAAATTTCATTTAAAAAAACAGAAATGAAAATAGATTGTACAAATACAAACTCACTTTGAGGTTTCCTTTAAGTTAAAAGGAATCAAACCATAGCAGAAGGAAATCCAGTGTAAAAGCTTTATCTTCACAGCAAGACCTGGAGCATTCTAGAATCTGATCTGTGTGCTCTGTGCTGGATGTGCCTCTGTGCCAATGAAGGCCCCACGTCCTTTCAGGCAGGATACACTGAGGGACGCCCTCTGAGAAAGCACAGCCCTACCCCCGTCAGATCAAACTCAGGAACAGATCCCTCTGTGGCTCAAGCAGCTCTCCTCCCCTGCTCTCCTTCCACCATTGCCCTCTCTAGTTTGCATCCATACCATGTGTATTCTTTCGTTTGTGGCTCAGTTTCACTTGTATGTCAGCAACTCCCTTCCTCTTTCTCTTTGCCTCGCTAACTTCTTTGGGGCTTTCAGAATTCAGCCTAAATGATATACATATATTGGTGAAACCTTTCAAGACACTCCACAGGCTGAGGCTAGATACACTTCCCAGGGGCTCCATACCAACTTGTGTGCCCCCAAGACAAACTTTTTGTACTGTAGCTGCTTGTCTGTTGGTCTCCTACTACTACTGGGATCCCAGCCTGAAAAGCAGGGGTTCACCTCCATATCACAGGTACCTGGCTTCGGGCTCATCAGAGAACAGATACTCTAAATACTTGTGGAAGAACAAATGAACTCATGAGAGAAAGAACTCCTAATGTATGCAGCCTAGCTTGGGTTACCACAGTCTAAGAACTGAGACCTAGAAAATCCTAGCCCTGAAAGTTAAGAAGATGGCCAGCCAGCAGAGAACCGACCACCCAGGACATCCAGAAGAGGATGCAGGCTGGACGAGCAAAGAAATGAGTTAGCACCAATTCTCTAGTCATATCAGAACTTACCTCTAACCTGCAGAGTCTGTTCTAGCATAGTAAATTGAATTCTACTCTTGGTATAAAGAGTGAGCTCAAAAATTTTTAACAAACCCTTTTGTCATTTCTCCAAAGACCTGATTTTAAACACCTCCTAGATATTATTATAAAATGTCTTATAACAAGAAAGAACCCACCTAATCATTTAATTAAAATTCCTAGAGGTAGAAAAATCATAAAAACATTGCCCTTAAAGAAAGTTATGTGCATGTACTAGCTTTTACAGTTACTCAACCTCCAAAGCCACTCTCAAGAGTTACTAAGTGGTGATAAGTCTCTTTTGTATCTCAAATAGGTGGTGGTTAGACAAATCTATGCATATGAAAAAGTTGTGTGGTACTAGTCACCAAAAACTTGCTCTGTTTTTATAGCTATTTGTGAATTAACTATTTTTGCATAACTACTTTGCACTAATTAATTTTAAATGAGGTCATTTGTGCAGATATTCACTACTTTTTGCACTATTTTTGCAACTCCTTGATGCAAAATAGAAAGTTTTAAAAATGCACCCATGTCATAGCAACAGTTTTCCTATTGTGTACAGATTAGATAACTAGCAAAGTTAGCCAATGTGCCCAAGGTCACTCAGCTGGTACGTAGCAGAACTGGGACTAGAATCCAGGACTGGAATTCCCATTTCAGCACACAACCTCCTTAAATGAAGTCGACTGTCTTTCTATGTAAACTATCCAATACAATTTTGATGCTCTCAAAAACTTTGCTTTTTATGTTTTTCCCCCAAAACAGAACACAGCTTTTTACTAATACCAGTAACACCCAAACACACACACACACACACACACACACACACACACACACACACACACACACACACACCTATTTCCATCTCGCCTCGCTACCATCACTTCATGCAACCAATAGATATGAATGACTTGAAAGGAGAGACCTAGAACCACAGGAAATCAAAGGGTGGTCATGATAAGAAATCTTTGATGTAATTTTGGTTGTACAACCACACTCTTAGACACCTTAGTGGCGAGATTTACATATTTGGAACTGAAATTGGCATAACAGTGGTAGGGGAAAGACAGACTGGAGTAGAATTTTTTTTAGCAGTATGCAATTCAGAAATGTGTTCCTCCATATGTTCTTTAGGTTAGGCCAATTTTTTTTTTTTTTTACTTTTAGGCTTAAAAATAATTCCCTTTTTTTCCCCACCTCAAAATCTTAAGTAATTATTCTTTATAAAATTATATAATATATAATTTCCAAGTTGTTGTATGACATTTTAAGTAATTATTCTTTATAAAATTATGTAACTTCAAATATTCTATGACAAAGTCAGACACCAAGTTTGCCCCCAACATAGGGCACACTTCTTTAGCTAAAGCATTTGCTGGGCCTAATACAGCCCAGTCCTGAATGCCTGCAGTAATGATTATTGATAGCCTCTAATTATTGTTCTAACCAAGAAGCTTTGACAGCAGAGACACCACTGGCAGTGACAGGATGCCTGCTTGCTTGTTTTTCTTTCGAAGTCTCTGCTCTAACTCCCACTTGAGGTTGGAGAAGAATGATCTAATGACATTAGAAAGCATTGAAAAGGCTCTTAAACTTTACACAGTCTTTTTATTATTTTCCTGTAAGGCCTCCAATGTTGTACTTTGTTCTTTTATGTGATTCGCCTAGAGAGATATGAAGCCCTTGCATTCTAGAGAGGAGAAATGAGAAAAATAACTGTAGTCAGTTAATCAGGTCCAACGTGGTTAGAGTCTGTAATAATAATAGAGATTCAGGTATTAAATGTCCAACTAGTATTGCTGAAACTAACAAGATCATCACATCATCTTTACTTACCTCTTTATTTCTGCTCCAATACATCATAACCTGATTAAAAAAGAAACATCCTAAAAGGTTCTCCCTTGATATCTGTTATGACTGAGTTACGTCCCCTCAAAATTCATATATTGCCTTATGCCTTCACCCCAATGTGACTGTGTTTGGAACTAGGACCTTTAGGAGGTAAGTAAGATTAATGAGGTCATAAGGCTGAGACCCTACTCCAATATGACTGGTGTCTTTATAAGAGGAGACACCAGAGCTACTTGCACACAGAGAAAAGGCCATGTGAGGACACAGAGAGAAGTGCACAAGCTGCAAGCCCAGGAGGAAGGTTTCAAGAGAAACCAGCCCTGCTGACACCTTACTTTCAGAAACGTGACCAAACACATTGCTGTTGTTTAAGCCTCCCTGCCTATGGTATTTTGTTATGGCCACCCAGAACAATGAATTCAGTATCCATGGTTCTTCAGGAAACTAATATAACATGCTTGACTCAACTAATTTCAATGAGAATTTCCAGTACACTCAAAAATAGACCCGCCCTGTCAATCAATAATGATAAGAACTATTTATGTAAGTAGAAGACGGATAAAAAGATCTCACTCTTGCCTTCACGAGGCTTTAAAGTCTGGTAGGAAAGACACAAGTAGAACACATGAAATAATTTTTTTAAAAACTCTAAAATGGTCACACACTCACACAAGGCAGCTAAATTGTGCAATACAAGTTGTAAAAGGTATAGAAGTTCAGAGGAAGAAGAGCTCAGTGAAACGCGTTTCTGTAGCATGGTGCAACACGGGAGTGAGCAACTCGTTCTGTAAAGAGCCAGCTAGAAAATACTGGAGTCTCTTTGGGCCATGTGGTCTCTTTGCAACTATTCAGCTCTGCCATTGTACCTAGCCATGGGTCATACATAAACAAATGAGTACAGTATATTCCAATACCACTTTATTCAAGGACAGTGAAATTAGAATTTCATATAATTTTAATGTATCATAAAATATTCTTCTTTGTTTTTTTGGGTTTTCTTAGCCATTTAAACATGTGAAAACCATTCTGAGCTTGCTAGCCATGCACAAACAGATTTGGCCCACAGGTCACGGTCTGCCAATCCCTGGTACAGCACATTGGGATTCACAATTGTGTTAGCCACAGATCTCTTTATTTGAATGAAACTTTGTAGTGAAGCCCAATGGAGCTAATGATTAGATTAGCATGGTGGGGCAGAATGCAGCACCCAGTTTCTCTCTTACTATGATTCAGGGACTCCCTAGAGAGACATGGGGACAGTGGTTTATGAGCCAGAGGAACAGGTTTCTATTCCAGCTCTTACTTACAATCTTTGAAAACTCGGTCAATTGTTTATTACAGTATACCTCAGTTTTCTCCATTTCAAAAGGAGGGTCTCTGATCATCTATACACTTTTGGGTAAAACTTTTTGTATTTTTTATGATTCTTATCAATGACTGATTCATAAAGTAGATCATAGTTGAGTTTTGGTTTTAAGGATGACAGGGCTAACTAGCCAAAGTGAAGGACCCTTCCACATCTTCGTTCATGTTATTTCCCTCTCCCTCAGAGAGGCCTCCACTCTAAGGAAGAGTCAAAGATAAGGCAGGCTCCTCAGTAGCAGCCCTCAGATACATGATTTCTGGGGTCCAAGACAGAGTGGAAATTGTTTGCCAAGTTGCAGGCACAAAAATATCACTCCAGGAGAAAGCAAGTCCATGGCAGCTTAAGAAAGAAATTGAATTTTGGGAACTGAGCAAATGAAACAAGCGGTATATCACACTATATATATTAGCTTGCAGTGATAAATAGAGCTGGATGTATTAGGTAGGGCTGGATTATGGAGATCCAAGAAAATGAAACTGATGAGTTTACACTTGATGTCACAGGCAGGCTGAGAGAAGTTTAGTTGGAGCATGGCATGATCTGTTAACCAAACAGCAGCACAAGAAGCAATATAACAAAGTCTAAGATTTCACACTCTGATGCTAGACTGCTTGGTTTGAGTCCCAGCTTTTTCATTTGTTAAATTTGAGTTTAGACAAGTCACTTAACTACTCAGTGCCTCTGTTTCCTCATCTGAAAAGTATAAATAGCAATAGTACATCCTCTTTTGGCTCTTATGAGAATTAAGTGAGTAATGCATGTAAGATACATGCAAGAATTCCTGATATGTAATATGAACTCCATAAGTGTTGGTTATTATTATTATACAGAAAGGATTAGATACACACACACACACACACACACACACACACACAC
>NW_017731686.1:97393-112747 GCF_001890085.2 Hipposideros armiger | reverse complement strand
TACTGAAGGAAATAACCTAATAAAAGATGACTCAAAAGTTTTGTGTCTAGGAGACTAAGAAAAATGTGGTGCTGTTGATAAGTGGCATTGTAAAAGAGAATTATTTGTAAATGAAGAGCACTAGGATTTCAGATATCATGTTTAAATGTTGCAAATGTTTACAAGTAGTTCAAAGACACGAGATTGGAGTTTGGGCCAAAGTTTGGGTCATTGACAAATATATTTGAACTATAAGATGATATCTAATCATTAAGTCAAGGAATGAAATTAGTAGTGAATGGAAGCCCAGAACTTTGGAGAATGGTAAGAGTTAGGAGAAGGAAGCAGAAAGAGAAGCCATCAAAGAAACCAAAAAAGGTGCCTCTAGAGAAGGAGTGGACACCCAGGAGGAGGTTGGACACCAGAGACCATACGAGGAGCGTGTGTTAAGGAAGGTGAATTTGATCAATGAGATAGTATTCACTGCAACAAAGTTAGAGAGGATGAGAACAGAAAAGATAACACCAGATTTTGTAATAAGGAAGTGATTGGATATCTTTATGAATAAGTTAAATAAATTTATTGGGATAAAAATCATGTTGCAGAGGGTTAGGAAAGAATAATGTAGGAGAGAAGAGGAATAAGGGAAGATGGACAATTCAATCCACTTTAAATAAATAAGAAATCATAAGTAATTAGATGTCACTACCATCTAAGTTTTTCTATTTGATATGCATAGCCAGCAGCAAAGGTGTTGAAAGCCTCACATGATCACCAGAATATGGCAGTTCCATTTTTTGACAGAGGCTGCATGTTATCTCCCAATATCCATCCTTCCCTTCTTTAACATCAAAACCCTGGCTTTCAGTTCAGCCTACTGTCTGCCAGATGTAAGACTACATTTCCCATCTTCCTTTGCATCAAACTGTAGTCTTTGGGCGAACTTCTGGCCAATGAAACGAAATCAGTTTTATGTTTTATTTTCAGATGTCTCTTTAATAGGGAAAAGAAACCCCAACAGTGCCCTTCTCTCATTCGTTCAACCTGAGACCGATGTATTGCGTAGAAATCATCTTGGACCTCCTCAGGTAAGTGGAGTAATGAAAAGAAAGAGCCTGGCTCCCTGATGCCTTCAGGAGGGCCCTATTAATGCCCTGGGCAACTACATTTCAGCTTCCTTAATGTGAGAGAGAAATAAGTTCCTGTCTTGTTTAAGCAAAATTATTTGAGCTTTTTCTATTATATGCTAACCCTAATCCTAACATTAAATTAATCATTATCAGAAGGCTCGAGAGATGAGATGGAGAAAATAGACAAAATAAATATATTCACGTGGCTATCTGAGCCTAATCTAGGATGTGTTAATATTTATAAAAGCTAGAAATAATGTGCGTTCTGAAAAACCAGAGGCGATAAAGGGAATCTGTATCAGTAGGGCTCCTTGACCAAGTAAGATAGCACACTCAAAAAGGGTGATTGGGAGAATGTAGTGAAGTACATCTGAAACTAACATAATATTGAATGCCAGCTATAGTTGAAAACATTTTTAATTTAGTAAAAGAGAATGTAATGAAAGTATTGTTTATCTAGACACGCAAAACTAAAGGAAGCCTACAGACTGCATGATGAACTCTAGCACTAACAATAATGGGAAGTCATGGCCACTCCTAGGCTTGAAGTCAGAGGTGGGAGCAGTTACTGGAACTGGAGATAGCTGTAATGACCTAGCACTTGACAGAAGATTGGTCTTCATAAGGGAAATAGAGTGACTGTAACCTGTTGGGAAGGGAGCCATGGCAGTGAGCACCCCAGGATCTCCTGATGCCCTCTTGCTCCTAATGGTGCTCCCACTGGTAAAAGCCAAGCAGAAGCCAAGGGCAGGTAACCCACTGATGCCAGTTTATTATCTTCAGCCTAGCAGGGCACAAAGCAGGAAGAAGAAGTGGAGCTGGAGAGGGAAATGAAATGTATCGGAGATTATTCAAAATGTGAAAAATGGTGTGAAGCTAGTCATGGTGCAAAATGCTCTGTATGATACACCATGAGTAAGTACATTATTTAGAGCAGGATCTTTGGGGAAATGAGGCAAAAATCAAGGACACAAAATATTTAGCAAAGTAAAGAAGGAAATATTTTCATCCCTCAGGATCCAAAACATAGTCATACAGTCAACTGTACTAGATATTTCTAGATCATTCTACTTCCACTTTCTAGATCCGTAGTGACAAGCTTTGACATTCAAAATATAGAAAATATTTCTCCTTGCAATAATGCCAGGCTGTCGCTCTACATAGTTCATTGCTACTCTACTTTCTAAAGCCATTGGGTGTTCATAAGGTGAACACTTAGTAGTAGCTGTTTATTCAACACAAAATTTATTCAACAATTGTAAAGAAGTATTCAACTAAGGCAGATTGCACAATAACTGAAAAAAAAAACTAGTTGACACAGACAAATCAACTGAATAGAACACTTTTTTTTTTGGCAACCAATATATCCCTCAAATTCTATCTTTTCCCTTTTGATTAATGATATTATGGAGATTATTATTTTTAACTTGAATATCTCAATTTAAACCAGTCCTCTTTGCTTTTTCCTTGTTGTATCTAAAGGAAATTAGATAGAAATAGAGATAGATAGATAGATAGATAGATAGATAGATAGATAGATAGATAGAGATAGAAATAGAGATAGAGATAGAGACAGAGATAGAGACAGGAATATATTGAGGTACATTTATACTTAAGGGCAGGGATCACCTTCCCATCACCACCAATGACTTAGAAAGTGAAGAGGCTAAAATTATAAGACTCCGCCTTCTTCCATTTGTCTAGATACATGTGCCATATCATCACTTCTAAATAAATTTATTGACCACCCACTGTGTGTTTGGCATTGCTTCATATTAAATTATTATCTTACTTGGCAGAATAAGGAATAACAGATTAATAAATATTTATACTTTTTAAACAGATTATTCAAGAATAAGCTCAATAACCCTGAAGTTGGAGAGAGATTATAAAGATGAAAGCCAAATGTGCTAATCATGTGTATCAGTGGCAAATTAAACAACAACAACAAAATGGCACCACATGTCATCCCTTTACTTCCAACATCTCGAAACCCTAGATATATGTTGAAGCAGAGCTTCCCCTAGCATGTGTGAGAGTCTGGGTAATATTTTTTTGTGGGGACTCTCTCTGCACAGGCAATTTTTATTTTAAAAATTCATTGCAAAATGCATGGGCCCATGTGAGGTATATTGATGTATGAATGAAGAATTTCAAATCTCCCTCTACAAGAAAACGTAGCAATGCCAAGGCCCTAGGGAAGCTTGTATGGAAGCATTATTGATCTTCTTGCCTTTGCAGTTCCCTAGTACCATTTATTTCGTGCTGGTTACATCACTAAACATGTGCTGCATCATGTATCCTGCCTGGGAATGCTGGTTTCAAATGACACTTTCAAAGGTTGTTTGTGTGCTTCCTTGATAGTGACCATGAATGCACGTCTTATCCAGAGCATGCTGACCGGTTTTCTGCTCCTGTTAAGTTGACCGTTCGTAATTTTAGATCATCAACTTAGAACAACACATTTTTCAACCATGTTTTCTTTAGGACATCCTCACTGCATCCTAGAATGGACTCTCTTTCAGTGTTACCCAACATGCATTGAGTAACGTGGGCAGAATGAGAAAAACAGTCGGTCGGTTCTGCACAGCTAAAGATCAACCTAGGCCCACACGACATCATCGCATCCATTACAGACAGGAGAGGACGGTGAACTACAGGGCCCACTGGAGTTGGGTCAGGTAGGCCCTCTGCAGAGATAGGCGCCACTCTGAGAGGGTGCTTGAGGTGTGCTGCGGGGCTGGCAGAGGGATGGGGACTGCCCTGCCTGCCCTCTGTGCCACCCCCCAGATTCTTCGGGTGCCATAGCCAACCCACTGGCCACATGTGGCTCAAGACCAAGGAAGACCCCTGAATGCCTCCTGTGTTTATTTACATGAGAATCACTTAAAATCAGTGTATAGCCCCATTGCTCTCTGATGGAACAATTTTATATGATCCAGGAGGTGATCAGATCACAGACCACACGTCTGGAACCAGAGCCAGGTCAGGGCAGCCAGGACACCCCAATGGAAGCAAAGCTGACAGGTGGAGTGGAGGGTCAAAGACCTCTTGGAAGGACAGACAGGGGACCTGCAGGTCTTGCCCAGGCTCAGGGCACCTTGCAGAGATGGCACGTGGGACATGCATGGACCATCCCAGGCATGAGGGCAGGGGTGGGGGTGGACACAGGGATTGGAGGGAGATGCTCCAATTCCAGGGGGGAGGGACCGACTTGCCTGGGACTAACTTCGGGCTAGTCTGAAACTGGCGAAGAACAACTAGAGATAAAGAACTCCCAACAAAGTCATCTAGAAATAGAGGGGAGGGTACATAAAGTGCTGAAGAGTTTTCCTAAAGTTCTAGTCATCCATTCATCCTAATGAGGCTTTGACAAACTCAGATACACCGGCTTTGGGGGCCCAGCGAATTCACATCCTCACATTGAAGCTGCAGTTGGATAACCATAACCGCGTGGGAAAATCCATTCAAATCCACATTTAGAAACTCTTTATTAGTTTTTCTAATAACTATTTCTAGTGATGCTTCTCTTGAATAATCCTGTGCTTTGAAGAAACATAAACACAGAAACCTAAACAATGCTCTGCATTTGTGAAAAAAGAAAAAAAAAGAAAGTGTCCAAGGTGTATGAACCTATGTTACTTCAGCTGTGGAGTCATCCTTGATGAGCAAAGCCCCCCACCTCCTCCCAGCCCATATGATAATATCAAGCTAGAGCATCAAACTTCATTAAACAGAAATTCTAAGTCAAAGTTTTAAGTTAATCTTATATAGTTAACCCTTAGTAAACCAAAGGTATTGTGAGAATCACATCTCAAATATAAGGCATGATACACACAGGTACGCAAAACATAGACCTGAGGCAATTATCTGTGCAAATAGAAGGGAAGAAAGCACTATGAGATGCAGACTGACGATTTTTGCTGCTCAAATTCACCAAATGATAGCTCAGTTCTCCCGCGTAATGGGAAAGAAAATGCAGTTTTTAAGGTAGTGATGGGTAGGGACGCGGAAATAGCTTTACCAATCTAGCCTCTGCAGAAATCCTACTAGGCAGACATGACAAGATGGCACCTATTTGGAGCAGAGTTATAATATGGAAAACTAGCAGTTGTCCCAAAATAGACAATGAGCACGCAGCTGTGTCCCTGTCAGAAAGGAAGCGCCTTGTGATGCAGTTGAAAGGCCACTCATGGTAGACTCTAAATAGAGTCCACAAGCGACTGTATGCAGACACGTTTGTACTTTAATCAAGATCTCTTTACATTCCCTGTTTCTTGTAGAAGGTCTGAGGGGAAAATAGTGGAATACAAGCCCAGAATATTTCATCAGCTGTTTTGTGCCAGACTGAATTTCTTCAGTTTATATTTAGAATACTTAGGTTGGCAAGAAGCACCAAAAAACACTGGAGTAGTTTTTGTATGGGTTACAGTACATCAGTGTCACACAAATCACCAAAACTAAGAAATTCTAAGAATTTTATTTATAAGCTATACTTTAAAAAAAAAAAACCAAAAAAACGAAACAGTGAGAACACAGAACTTTCATGGTTGACTTCTTCTCCCTTTAAATTGACGAGATAAAAAAGGCATGTTTCCATATTCCTTATTAATTAGAAAAAAATTAAAACGTGTCCGTTTTTGCTATATGGATCAATGGCATCTCTTTCAGGAATTTTTTCTAGAGTGGAAAGAAAAAAACCAACATTTTGTTTTCTAAGTAGGGAGGTAGCCTTTTTAAACATGTTTTTTCATCATATGCCATGAAAGGGAATATCAGACTCCATTATTTATTGGCAAATATTCTTGTATTTCATTTATGCTTTCAAGTACTTCATTGGCAATCTGTGACAAACTGTAAAATTTGCCACCTCCCCCCAGCACAGCTTATGAAATCTGTCAGCAATCTGTGTAATATACAAGCAACTTAATTATGAATCAGTGTTACGTTATACACAGAGACGTTCATCATTAATGCCGCTCAGCAAGCAGTACCAGTCACCAAAAGCATTGTTTTTATCCCCCAGCATTTATTTCTGGATGACCACTTCTGCGGGTAGGTGTACACAGATTTTTTACTTGATCTAATGGCCAAGTTATAGAGAAACAATGCATGATCTAGGGGAGTTTTACATTGCAAATAAGCAAGGAAATTCTTACTGGAAAAAATGAAAATCTCTTGAGACTGTTGGTGACTGACACTGTTTTATCTACAGACTGAAACAACACACTTATCAATTGAAAGAGAAGAAGAAAAATTACCAGATTTGATCTCCTTTATAGCTTCTAATAGTAAAATACACTATATGATTAATGAACCTGTCAGTTGTAATGGGAAGAATATGTAACAAGTAACTGTGCATTACTAGTTTGTGATTTTATCTTTTATAAATTCAGCCATGTGTAGTGTGATAAGATTAACTCTTTACAATTTTAAGGTAATGCTATAAAGTAAGTTAAAAACCGAGTCTGTTCTATTTTTGCCTTTCTGCCAATTGTTAATGTGACTTTTAAGAACACATTTCCTGCAATCGATAATTACTCAATTTGCAGCCTATTAAGTTTATATGTCAATAAACTTCATTAACCAGGTGTTTGAGGAAGGAAAAAATGCTCTGGCACTCTTAGTGTATGCAATATTTCTTTGAGAAAATTTATTTTTTAAATGTGTTCTTTGCTGGATTTATTAGTCTATATAATATTCATAGAATTCAAGCCTAGACATGTAACCACCATTACTCAGAAATATATGCAAGGCTTAAGTTAAGAAGCATAGCTATTGAGAATATAATTTTAGTATTAGATGTGAGAAAGAAAGAAAAAAGAGAGAGCAGAAGAGAGGGAGGGAGAGACTTGGGGACGAAGGGAGGAAGAAAGGGGAGAGAGAGGGAAGGGGAAGGAGGGAGGGGAAGGAGGGGAGGAGAGGGGAGGGGAAGAATTAAGGCAAGCTCTAAAGGCCGCAGAAAGCTCAGGGGAAAGAGTGAATGAAAGATCTAGGTAATGGCAGTGTTATCATTGAAAGAGCATCCACATCTGCCTCTTTCTCTAAAGTTCCAGATGATGGAGCAAAGCGGTCTCACTTACACCCTCCATGCAATGTAAATGTGTGCAATTACATTCTTCACGGGAAACAGAAAACCTATGTGAAGAGCTCAACATGTAAGTCTTAAGTGCATGGTATTAATATTAGTGGCCAGGTCTGTGTGGTTTGATAGGTGCCAAAACCCCAAACAGCCCATATGGTTTATCTATAGTATTATTGGTCTACGTGGGCATTCTCCTGCCCTACCCCCAAAACTGACCTGAATCCTACTGTTCACTTTAATAGACTACAAGGTTTGGTTGCAAAGAAAGTGAGGTCACATTTAAAATGTATATATGTTAAATTTACAGAAGGAGAGGGAGGAGGAGGAGGGGGAAGGGAAGGAAGAGGGGAAGCTTACCATGTTCCAAGTTTTGCATTAATGTCTTTACATATAATGTCTTATTTAATATTTTTATAAAAATCATGTGTCATTGTATTCTCATCTTACCCATGATAAATGAGGCTAAGAACAGACATATAATTTGCTCAATGTCACAGGACTAATATGTCACAGTGATAAAGCCTAAACCTAAATGAGCTATAGTCAGCAAAACGAAATTCAAGAGATATATATATTGGGTTGTCGGAAAAGTCATGACACATGTTTGCGACAGATGGCACTAGTTCATTTTTGGAAGTACTAGAGTCATTCGCATCTATGTTACTGCTATGTCATTTGACAGCTGACTGTTCTAGCTTCATTCTAAAAAAAAATTCAGCGATTTGGTTGAGATTTGGAGATTTTACAACAAGTTGAAGATGGAAGACAACACTGTGCATTTTTGCCATATTTTACTGCTTTATTTTCATAAAGGGAAGAACACACGTCAAGCTTGTGAAAAGTTGCATAAAGTTTACGGTGGCAATGCTCTACAAGAATGTCAGTGCCAATGATGGTTCACAAAATTCAGTGCTGGTGATTTTGATCTCAACGATGCTCCTCAGTCAGGGAAGCCCACCGAGGTTGATGACGACAAAATAAAGGCATTGATCAACTCAAACCCATGTTACACGACATGAGAGATTGCAGAAACATTGAACATCCATCATTCAAGGGTTCACGACTACCTCAAGAAGCTGGGATACGTAAGCAAGCTCGATATTTGGGTTCCACATGAACTCAAAGAAGTTCATTTGACGGCACGTATAAACATTTGCAATATGTTTATTAAACGTGAGGAGGAAAACGATCCTTTTTTGAAGCGACTGATAACTGGTGATGAGAAGTGGATTGTTTACAACAATGTGTGGTCTGCAAACGGTCTTGGTCCCAATGTGATGATTCACCTCAAGCGACATTGAAAGCAGACATTCATCAGAGGAAGGTTATGCTCTCAGTGTGGTGGGATTTTAAAGGTGTCGTGTTTTTTGAGCTCCTACCAAGGAACCAAACAATCAATTCGAATGTGTACTGTCGGCAATTGGACAGTTTGAATGAATCCATCATTTATAAATGTCCTGAGCTTGTAAATTGTAAAGGAGTTGTGTTCCATCATGACAATGTGAGACCATGCGCAAGTTTGATCACCCGTCAAAAATTATTGGAGTTTGGATGGGATGTGTTGCCACACCCACCGTACTCGCCTGACCTTGCGCCATCAGACTTCCACTTGTTTCACTCTCTTTAAAACTCCTTGCATGGTATATCGTTCAATTCAGATGAGGCTGTAAATCAGCAACCCGTTCAGTTTTTCACAAATAAAGACAGGTCCTTCTATGAACGAGGAATTATGAAGCTCACTGAAAGATGACAAAAGGTTATCTAACAAAACGGGCACTATATCATTGATTGGTCTTTGTTCTTTATATAAATAAATGACCATTAAAAACCAGGCAAAATACATCATGACTTTTTCGACAACCCAATAGTTTCCCAGGGAGATTGAGCAGGTCTGCATGGGGGCGTTGGACGTCCCATTCACAGAGACAGCAAGAGGTCATGGGCCAGAGCTGCTGAAACAAAAAGTCTGAGTTGAAAGTGGAGTGTGAGTGGCTACATGGTGCTGTGAGCAAACCTCACTTCCTCACCTTCCCCAGGCCACACCCTCATAACATCTACACAAAGTCACAATTTATGTTCTGTCTCTTCCTTAAAGTGGAATCTGTTCCATGTTTCTTCCAGAGCTCAACACACCAGAAAGGAGTTTGGGCATAATGAAAAGGCCTGAGTTGCATCCTGGTAAGACGTCCGCGTACAGTTGTGCAGCTTGTACTCTGCACAACTCTAGGTAACAGCCATTCTGCAAAATGATATGAGGCAGCACATAACCCTGGCACTCTATATATATTTTTTTTTTTTGGCTGAGCCATCCTGCCACCTGTTGGCAGCACAGCGGCTGCTCAGCTTGGGCTGGACTCAAACCGCTGTTGCTCAGAGCCCAAACTCCTGAGCAAGCTCTTAACCAACTGAGCCACTCAGCCGGCCCTACCCTGGCACTCTAGAGGGAGCTTTGCCACCTTGGAGAATTCACGTAACTTCTCCAAACCCCACTTCCTTAGATGCAGAAAGTTGATGAAAATTTCTGCCTCATTGGATTCTCATGAAAAGTAGTGGGCATTACATCTAGTACAGAGTTGGCTATTCAATAAATGTTATCACTATGACTACTGAGAGTGTTTAGTGTCTTAGATTCAATTTGCTATTATTCTCTAAGATATTCAAAATAAAGAAGTATAAATGAAGTTTGAAAATATGACAATCCTCCATGCATTGAATGCATTCAAAATATAATTGGACATATATGCAATTGACTAATCAAAGGTATTCCCACAATCTCAGGGGAATTATTTCAGATTACATTTTGGCCAAGAATTGGGGTAAGGGGTCTGTTTGTGGGGTAAGGGAAATTTCTGGGATAACATCGGACTTAATTATTGGTGTGTTGCTAACTTACCACAGGGTAGAGAGGAGAAAGTTGAATAGGAGCATGAAAAAATAAGTTGTACTGGCCAAAATGAGACAAAAGAACAATGAATTCATTTAGCAAACACTTAAAGGAAGTAAAGAGTACCCACCCAATAGGGGCAGAAAAAACAGGTTTTGGGGAGATTCTTTGCAGCCCTAGATGAGACATTTTATGCAAATACAAACAGGTATAAATCAATATATTGATTCTGATTAGAATTTGGCAAAAAAAAAGACTAGCAAACACAATGTTTCATTTAGCTAATAATAGTAACTTAATTTTACCAAATTATTTATATTTATAAATTATGTGTTCCTATATATCTACTACTTATCTTATAAACTTACTTACTATGGTATCCAAAAGCTAAGGTTTTCCTACCAAAGGAAAAGTCCTTAAGCCAAACCCATAGATGATAGTAATAATAATAATAATAATAATTCTCAGTGGGGTATTAATTTATAAGCTAACTCTAGCTTAATTTTAACTGTATAATTACTACACTCTGTGGTTTTAGTGCCAGACTTTTCCACATTTAAGTAATCCATAGATTAAAATTTAGCAGAAGTTATTATGTATGATATATAATGTAAAGTCAATAGCTGCAAATTCAACATGTAATTTATGACCTTATCATGTCCTACAAGTTTATATGGAGACCGCAGACTACGTCACCAGGAACAGTTGGTCAATGAATTATAGAATTCCTATGCTAAACATATGTAAACAAGTAGAAACTTTAGATGTACAGATAATTGGTCTACCTGATATTTATTATTGCATTTTCTATAATACCTGGGATACAGGTGAGTTTGGGGACTATGCACTTAGAGACCATAACTTACACTCAGTAAAAATCTTGACTCACAAAATAATTGTTTTGAATCTTCGTTGCAGCCTAATGAGTAACACATGGAATATATGCAGTATCTCTTACCCTCCAATTATCCAAACACAATTGAAACCACAGTATAAAGACAACCCCTGTATTAAAACCCAATGTTTTTCATTTGGGGTTGAATCCCCCTCTAAGACAATACTGGAATCAACTTGCTTTTCACTGAATTTCCTTCTTTGTTTCCTTCTTCCTTCTCTTACCCTATTGACAGAGATCCTATTTTACGGTCTTTACTTGCCTCAGTTTTGTACATAAATGAAGGTCAAAAGTGTGTTTTTTTGTTTTTTTTTTCTGTTTACATTACTCATTTATTCAGCTCTTTCGATTCCACATATAAGTGAGATCATATGGTATTTGTCTTTCTCTGACTGACTTATTTCACTTAACAAAGTAGTCTCGAGGTCCATCCATATCGTTGCAAATGGTATGATTTCCTTCTTCTTTATAGCTGAGTAATACTCCATTGTGTAAATGTACCACAATTTCTTACAGTTTCTTAATCCAGTCATCTACCGATGGGCATTTCGATTGTTTCCAAGTCTTGGCTATTGTAAATAGCACTGCAATGAATATAGGGGTGCATATATTTTTTTGAATTAGTGTCTTGAGTTTTTCTGGATAAATACCAAAGAGAGGAATTGCTAGGTCATAAGGTAGTTCCATTTCCAGTTTTTTGAGTTACTTCCATACTGATTTCCATAGTGGCTGCATCCATCTGCAATCCCACCAACAGTGCACCAGGGTTCCCTTTTCCCCACAACCTCACCAGCACTTGTTCTTTATTGATTTATTGATGATAGCCATTCTGACTGGGGTGAGGTGGCATCTCATTGTGGTTTTTATTCTCATTTCCCTAATGATTAGTGAGGTTGAACATTTTTTCATATGCCTGTTGGCCATGTGTATGTCCTCTTTAGAGAAATGTCTCATCATATCCTCTGCCATTTTTTAATTGGGTTGTTTTTTTGGTGTTGAGTTGTATGAGTGTTTTATAAATTTTGGATATTAACCCCTTCTCAGATGTATCATCGGCAAATATCCTCTCCCATTCAGTAGGCTTCCTTTTTGTTTTATTGATGGTTTCCTTTGTTGTGAAAAAACTTTTAAGTCTTATGTAATCCCATATGTTCATTTTTTCCTTTTACTTCCCTTGCCCACAGGGATGTATCAGTAAAAATATTGCTCATGGTGATATCTGCAAATTTATTCCCTGTATTTTCCTAGAGGAGTGTTATGGTTTCAGGTCTTACATTTAAGTTGTCAACCTATTTTGAATTTGTTCTTGTATATGGCGTAAGGAGGTGGTCCAGGATCATTTTTTTGCATGTGTCAGTCCAATTTTCCCAGCACCATTTATTAAATAGACTATCTTTACCCCAATGTAAATTCCTGCTTCCATGTTCATAGACTAACTGTCTGTATACACATAGATTTATTTCTGGGCTCTCTATTCTGTTCCATTGACCTATGTGCCTGTTTTTATGCCTGTACCATGCTGTTTTGATTACTGTAGCCTTGTAGTATGTTTTGATGTCTGGTAACATGATGCCCCCGACTTTGTTCTTCTTTCTCAGGATTGCCGTGGCTATTTGGGGTCTTTTACAGTTTCATGTAAATTTAAGGATTATATTTTCTATTTCAGTGAAAAATGCCCTTGGTAGTTTGATAAGAATTGCATTGAATCTATATATTGCTTTAAGCAGTATGGACATTTTAGCTATATTAATTCTTCCTACCCATTAGCATAGTAGGTGTTTCCATTTATTTGTATCTTCTTTTATTTCTTTCTTCAGTGTCTTATAATTTTCTGAGAACAGGTCTTTTAAGGAACTGTACTTTTTAACACCCATTAGTGGAAAAGTGACAGCTATTGCTTTCTCTTATCATCAACTACATCACTTGATAAAAAATATATTGAACAAAACTATAAGTTAATATTTAATATCTCATGATTTCTAGGTAATATACCATTTTTAAAAAATGATTTGATACCTTTTAGATTTTTTAACTTATGCTGACAGCTCTTCAATTTCTACCACTGGCTTTTCCTCCTTTTGAAAAGTCTTGTCTTTTTCTTCTTAAAAACTCTCTTCAGGTTTAGAAATAATAGTAGTAATTTTGCAATGAGTTATGTCAATTTCTAAGTTCACTAGGAGGTAGAGTATTTGTGTGTCCTGGAAACAGTTTCTCAATAATTTTGACTATTTTCTATTAGCTTGATTTTATGCCTATTTACAGTTTGCATCTTTTTTGAGCAGTCACTTGGGTCAGTCAAAATAATAGAAAATCAGAATCCTAGAATTTTAATATTATACCTTACTATTTAAGAGGCAGTATTTTCCATTATGGAAATAACACAAACTATATGTTGTATGTTTCTCTGAATGTGTTGAGTTTTGAAAAAAAGCTGTGAAAATTATGTCAAGTTTCCTCCCACGGAAACCACCAAGCTCTTTACACCAGGTTAAACAGTTAATAAACTTCACATTTAGAGTGGACCTAGAAACAAGTATGCTTCTGTAAATGACAACTAATCCTGGGTTCCTACACAAAATTTCCACAGCGTGAGCAACAAAATGCAAGACCTGTTATTGTGTGTCCATTTAGTGTGCAGGTTCTGTCAGAGAAGACACTTGGTTTGGGCTGGCCCTACTTTTAAGACACTACTATTGTTAAGTTTCATCAGAGAATATTAACACAAAATTACTTTCAATTAGAGCCCAAAATTTAATAATTGTGGAACAATTAGGGTTTTTTCCTTCTCTGTATTTTCTCAGTTGTGTCTATTAACTGCATATCTCTTTTAAAATTTGTTTCTAAAAGTTTCATTTTAAAAAAGCAACCAAGAGCCCTATCATGGCTTATAGGTAGATTTAGAAGGAAATTTGGTCTCTCTCTGACATCTTTCACCAAATGTACTTTACCGAACTCATCCTCCCCAGTGGCATACAATTTGCCAGAATCAAGGAATGACACTTTTAAATATTAATTTTCAGATAATTAAGTTTACGATCAAGTTAAAAATTGCCTCCATTTTCATTACTATTTTTTAAGCAGCATTTAAATGCCACTTTTACTCCAAGCGGATCCATAGAATTTCTAACAAAGAAAGGCTATGGAACCATCATTCTACCAGGGTTATCTTGATCATGACAGGACTTGAAATGCACCTTGGCAGCTGGCAGTGTTCAAAGCATGCCAGACATGGACAGCGCCTGGTAACTAAAGCAATCTGATAAAAATAGGAGTGAGGAGGGAAAATAAGGGCCAGGTAGATAGGGAACTACAACAAGTAGGATCCATTTCAAGGGAATACTTCTGTTGCCAAGAGAGATAAATCAGACACATGATCAAACTCAGACCCTTTAACGGCAGACATTTCAAAACTAAACTTCTCTCCTCTTTCTTCAGGGTTGCTCAGTCCTTCCATCCACAGCCCAGTCAGGTCTGGAGGCTCTCCTCCTATCCTCCCCCTCCTATGTTCACAACAGTTAAAATAAAATTTGCAATACAATATTTGTTGACTCAAAATGATGTTCATACTCTATTACTAGGCAAATTCCAAAGCTTTATGTGCATTGCAATATAGAACTGTAAAAAATTATATGAACATATATGCACACTGAGAAAAAAAGTGAAAATATATATACATTTACATCTATGTATATATGTATACATACATTACATGTGTTTTATATTTATTTTTTGCATGGACATATCTATATTTGTATATTTCTACCAGGTGGTTAAATCTACACAAAGGAGTTATGTTGATTTATATTGTCCTCTTTTTTGCTTTTTGGTAGCGACCCAATAAACATATGTCACTTGTAAACTAAAAATAAAAGTCGACTGTTAATTGACTCTCCATTATCTAGAGACAAAGTTCCAAACCTTTTAGCTCTCACTAAATTCTTCAGAATCTGTTTCTGACCACATCACATACTTTCTTTCCCCACTATGTCCCTTATGTTCTAATCATTTTTTTTCCCAGATATGTCATGTTCTTTCCTGCTTCAATGCCTTTGCATATTGTGCTTTTTGCCTGGAGTGTTCTTTTTCTCTTTGTCCACTCATTTTCTTCAAAACCCAGAATTTTCCAGGCATATGCCCATACTAGCTTGTACAACCACCTTCCATCATGCTGATCCACCCTCACATTATGAATTGTCAGAAGTAGAGACTATGTTTTAGTCACCTTTACTTCACAAGCGCCTGACGGTAGGCACTCAATAAGTGTTGAATAAAAGAATGAGTGAGTGGGGCCGGCCGAGTGGCGCAATGGTTAAGAACTGGCTTGGGACGCCAGAGGGCCCCGGTTCGGATCCCACATATGAGGGCGAGTGACGCTGCCCTC
>NW_017731686.1:56919-97003 GCF_001890085.2 Hipposideros armiger | reverse complement strand
AAAAAAAAAAAAAGAATGAGTGAGTGAATGAGTAAATTAGTAAATTTTATAGGATTATGCTGAAGGTTAGATGTGATGAAGCTTGTAGGGTATATAGCAGTGTCCAGAACATAGCAAATATTCACAAGATGAGTAGCTTCAATTGTTATCATTATTGTATGATGCACTTCTGTTTGCTTTGCTTTGGGTGCTGGGTCTTTGCACTGCTCAACAACGTCATTCAAGGCCAACATATCAGCATGTTCCATTGAATCAGGAATTCTGTGATGGCCCCTGCATATCAGGTCTTATTCTTCTATGTGTGAAAGGGACAGATGGAGGAGAGGGAAGATCTAAAAAGTTGATTTTTTAAAAAATTCAGAAGATTGGGGCCTGACACTTTCATAATTAAATTATCAAAGGCAGAACAAATAAGAGGCAGTGGTCTTTAAAAAAAAAAAAAGCCTTCTTCCTACCTCTTTTATATCCTTTTTTTCAGGAAGCGTATTTCCCTCCTGATTACTTTTCCCATTCATTTTTTCTCTTAAGGATGCCTTCAATGTTCAATGTGTATGGTGGGTGTTTGTGTGTGTGCATGTGTGTGTGTGTGTGTCTTACAATATGGTTCACCTCAGTACCCACTTCCCCTCTGTCAACTTAAGGCTGGACCTGTCTAGAATACCTCAAAATACCTACAATAGATATCTGTTGACGTGAAAGAAATTTTATAGAGAAAATCAAGAGTAAACATGTTAGAACCAAACCTGTATAAGGAGTTCTTACCTGGGTAGAATGGAAAGGTGACTAATATAAAACCTCAAAAGTGTTTCTCTTTGACTAAGAAAGCCATTGGTGGGACAGTGTTCTTCATGTAAGACCCAGAGACATGGTGCCATTAGCTTCATTTTGAAACAAGTACACTCTAGTTTACGAGTGTTTTTACAAAATACTTTTCCAAGATTTTTTCTCTCTGTTGCAAGTCACCAACTTCTTTTTTAATATTAACCTTTGGTCTCATTTGCCACTGATGTTGGTAGCAGTTTATTTGAGTTTAGTCCTGATACAATGGAATTCTTTCAGGTCATTTATTTTAACATTTTGGAGGTACAGGGATATTTTCTACTTGTAAAAAAACTTAGCTTTTCTACAGTGATTTTCTTAAATGTTCCACCTATAATTTCTACACTTCTATTAACTTAATTGGCATGCCATCCATTCTCCTATTTTTTTCTGGAGCAGTGAGTATTTGGCAATATCTACTACAAAATAAATCTTTTATTTGGCCTATCCCCCACAATATAGAGTCTGAAAAGCAAACATTTATAGGATACCTTATTTTAACAAACCAGTTTTATAAAAAGGATGACTTACATTAATCTAGAAAGATTGTCATTACATTCTTCACATGCTATATCTCAGACATTGTTAGTACTTGTGGGTGTTAATGATTGTTTTATATAATTACTCATGTTGTTTTCTGAAAGTGTCCCATAATATTACTCTAATTAAATTTCTGACAACATGTCCCTTTGGTTGTTGAAATGATTACTAAATAACGCCATGTGGTTATTTTTTGGGATAAATTCTAACACGAAAAAAAATGTCTAAGTCAAATATGCATTTAAAGTGAGAGCCTAAAAAAATAAATAAATAAATAAATAAAATAAAATAAAGTGAGATTCTAGTTCTAAAATGACTCCCAAACTTCTATTTAAGGGCAAGAAAATAAAAGTCATGTATATATAGAAAGGTGTCATCATTTGTACTGATACATAAGTAGATATGTAAATAGGCATAATTTGAGAAGCATTGGACAAGTCTTTCTCCCTGGAAATATCTGTACCTGCAATTTCACTATATTTAAATTAACTGATAGGTGGCAGGGCAATGTCCTTTAGAAATGGAATATATGTAGGTACCTGGTTGAGGGAGTCACCAGCAGGAAGGTAAGAAAATGGAAAAAGGAGCTAAGAGGACACCAAAGCCATCAGTGTCTGCCACTGAAACGATTTAATCTGACTAGATAACAACCAAATATTTTTGAGTCAGCCTGTTGTGCTATTGGTAGTGGAAATTTACATTTAGAAATTTTGACCTAATCATTCAACACAAGCTGGGTTTTTGTTTCAGAATTTTTACATATGTTGAAAAATAACAACAATGCAAATCTGTATTTATGTTATACACTCAAATGTGTCAATACCAAACAACTTTAGCTTCTTACCCCCACCCCCACCCCCGCTGTACCCCCAGCCAAAGAGAGAACTTATAGATTCCAAGAATGTAACTGCAGAGGACAACTTGGAGACTTGCTAGGTTAAGATTAATTAAATATTCAACATATTTATGATTAAGTAAATGGATGGAAGCTGGTAGGAGCCAGGTTTCACACTGTTGGAATGGGAGTTTACAGATAAACAAGAAGGCTATAATTATCCAAGTGACGATGGATTAAAGTTGAAGATATTAGGATGAATTCATGTTTAGCTTAATACAGATGCAGATAGTTACATATACATATGGATATATTTATAGATATATGAATATATACAGGTTAATATACACAGATGTCTCCTTTCTCTCTTAGCCGAGAGGACCCAAAGCAATGACACCCCAGAAGCAAGGAGCACACCTGGAACTTAGATCTTGGTTTCTAAAACCATTCTCAAATAAAACAACTCCTTGTAGAAATTGCTAAATCTAGGACTGGGGCAGAAAACATACAAGAAGTATACCTCACTGTGCAAGAAAATAATGAGGTTTAGAAGAAAAAAAAATAGGAAAGGTATATCAAAGGGATGCAAGAGTTGACTGGAAGTGTTCCTGATGGTCACATCTGGAACTATTTTGGCAACAAAATAGTAATATTGGATTGCAATGAAACTATAAAATAAATATTTGTGCATATGTATTAATGAAAATAAATAATTTAATAAAGAAATGGTGAAAGGAACAGAAGATTTCTAAATAATTTACATAAATCCTCTGACCCACTGCTTAAGTGCAAGCTGCATATAGAGGCTTCCTTCTAAAGTATATTATGTCTGAACACAGGATAAATAGAGTGACTTTACAATGGAAAAACCTGACAAACACTACCTGAGCCAGGCGATCAAGGTCAACATAAACAGTGATCAGTCATGTTGGATACCTTTGATGTGATGTGATAAAAAGGGCACTTTACCTCAGTGGTTTTCCTTCCCAAAACACACAACTTCAGTCTAATCATAAGAAAACATTAGATAAATCCAAGTTAAGAAACACTCTGCAAAATGCCTGACCAATACTACTCAAAACTGTCACAGCCACCAAAACCAAGAGAAGTCTGAGAAACTGTTGGAGCCAAGAGGACTGTGACAGTTTTAAGTAGACAGGAGATATGATAACTAAATGTAATGTGGTATCTGGATGGGTCTTGAAAGAGAAAAAGGACATTAAGTAAAAACTAAGAAAATCTGAAAAACATATGGACTTCATAACATATTAATATTGGTCCATGAACTGTAACAAATGTATCATGCCAATATAATCAGTTAGTAATAGGGAAACTGGGTGCAAGATATATGGGAACTTTCTGTATTATCTTTACACCTTTTATGTAAATCTAAAACTGTGCTTAAAATCATTTTTTAAAATTTAGTATAGCTATTTTAGGCCTATCACTTGACACTAATCACAAACAAATGCGTGTTGAAATCCTAGTGCTACTCCATAATACTTGTATTCTAGATGACCCAGGATATGCTACAACTAATGTTTAGAGATTCACTGAAATAGAGGCACAATGATTTAGAACTCTTATTCAGGGCTCTTATCCATGAAAACATTTTATAATCTCCTAAGAACCATACCTTAGTTTCTAAAATTCACTGGTGAATTCTACCAAACATTCAAAGAACATTTAATAACAATCCTTCTCAAACTCATCTAAAAAATTGAAGAGGAGGGTAGACACCCAACTCAATTATAAGGCCGGCATTACCCTGATACCAAAGCCAGAAAGACACCACAAGAAATGAAAACTACGGGCCAATATCCCTGATGAATACAGGTGTAAAAATATTCAACAAAATACTAGCAAATTGAATCCAATATCACATTAAAAGTATCATATACTATAATCAAGTGGATTGTTTTAACATCAGCAAATCAATCAATGTGATACACCATATTAACAAAATGAAGGATAAAAATTACATGATTGTCTCAATAGATGCAGAAAAAGATTTGACAAAATCCAGCACCTTCCCATGATAAAAACTCTGGGGGAAAAAACAACAACAACACCTAGAAGTAGAAGGAAATTGCCTCACCTTAATCAAGGCCATATATTATAAGCCCATAGACAACATCATGCTCAATGGTGAAAAACTGAAAGCCTTTTCTCCAAGATGAGGAGCAAGACACTTTTGCCACATCTATTCAACATTGTACCAGAAGTCCTAGTCAGAGCAATTAGGTAAAAAAGAGAAATAAGCATCCAAATTAGAAAAGAAGTAAAATTGTTCATTTACAGATGACATGATCCTATATATAGGAAGCCCTAAAACTATAAAAACTGTTAGAACTAATAAATGAATTCAGTACAGTTGCAGGATACATAATCAACATACAAAAATTAGCTGTGTTTTATATACTAACAATGAACTATCTGAAAAGGAAATTAGGAAAACAATTTCATATACAATAGCACAAAGAAAAAACTTAGAAATAAACTTAAGAAGAAGATAAAAGACTTGTATACTGAAAACTACAAAACATTGATGAAGGAAATAAAAAAAGACACGAAAATGCCAATTATGTCTCAATAAAGCAGAAAAAAAGACACACAAAGCAAAAGCTATCTCACGTTCATGGATTAAGAGACAACATTGTTAAGATGTCAATACTACCCAAAGCAATCAACAGATTCAATGTTATCCCTATCAAAATCCCAATGGAATTTTATTGTAATTGACTTGTAGATGAGCTGTATGTATAGTCATGTATATGGAGAACTATAGAGATGGACTTTTCTCTAACAATCAGTAATTAATTGTTGGTTTTAATAATCAAGACTATACTTCTGTGCTACAGTGTCTAATGTATGTGGCCCATTCAGATATAGTGAAAAAGTGTATAGCCTGTGCAAGCAAACAAACCTGGATACGAATCTCAGCCTTGAGACATAGTAGTTCAAGTTACTCAAACTCCAAACCACATTTCCCCATTTCCCCTGCTGTAAAAGGGACATGATAACATGGCAAGCTTATCTACTTCTTTATAAGAATGTGACTACACACACACACACACACACACACAATGTAGGTAGATACATAGATACATAGAGAGAGAGAGAGAAGGAAGCCAGATAGATAGAAATATAGATGATAGATGATAGATTGATAGATAGATAGATAGATAGATAGATAGATAGATAGATAGATGATAGATAGATAGATAAAAAGGATGTAACTAAGACATTGTAAATACTCAAGAAACAGGTTTTGGAGCCGGCTGAGTGGCACGTTGGTTAAGAGTTGACTTGGGACGCCAGCTCTGAGCAGCAGGGACCCGGTTCGGATCCCACATGAGGGCCAGTGATGCTGCTGCCTCTACAGCTAAGATGGTGAACAGCTTGACCTGGAGCTGGGCTGCCGGGAGTCTCCGGCGACTACACTGTAGGCTGCAGTGGGGCTGTAGTGGTCTGCCATAAAGCTACTGTGAGTGGCTGTCAGCCGGCATGAGCTGCCGTGAGCGGCCGTCCAGTGGCCAGCAACCCATCTGCCTCACCCGGGAAGAGCGCAGTGATAATACCAACATGGGCCAGTGAAGCGACATCCTCCACAACTAGACTAAAGAACAAAAGGACAACAACTTGCCGGTTCCCCCTCTCTGATTCCCCAACGCTGTTCCCCTCCCCCAATTCCTCAATGAAACCTTAATAAAAAAAATTTAAAAAATAAAAAAAAGAAAGAAACACATTTTGATGCTATTACGATTCATGACATTCTATGGAGTCTCCGTTAATTACCCACTGACATACTTTAGCTCTAATTCCTCCCAGGTTCTACCACAAAAGACAAGCCTTGTAGTGAGCAGAAGCCATGCTTTAATATCATATACCTCCTCCCTGCCTCCTATCAGGTAGAAGATCTTAAAAATTCAATGAACCAGTTGACTTGATCAAATGCTTTTACAATTACCCACCCGTGTGAGGCTACCTTTGCCCTGAGGCACAGAACCACCAGCCAATGCTGAGTACTTGAGTTCCTTGGTGGGAAGTTTCTATTAAAAATAAAATGGTAACTGCCTGGGAGAAGTGCCAGTTAATATCAGGAAAATTTGGGTTACTTTTGCAGCCCAAAAGGCTCACAAATGATTTTGGGCATGATATTGTAGGGTATTAGAATAAAGCAAATTCTCTAGGTCTGCAATATTTCTCATAATTCTAGTGGACACAATTCAAGAAAGGTAAAAATGGACCTGGAACGTGTGCAAAAGAAAAGGGGGGGGGAATTTAAGTGATGAGTGAAAACAGAGACTTAAAGCCAAAACTCATTAGTCACTGAAGTCAAAATAATGTTAATTTTTAAGCATTCGTCTCTAAGTTAGTCCCAGAGAATAGATTCCAGGGACCATCAATATTGTCAGATGCCATTAGAGGTTTAAAAAATAGAGTACAAATATATTTATTAGTGATAGATAAGTTATGCTCTATGTATCAGGTTATTTCCAGATACACAAAAAAGACTTTATGGATTTTTGTAATTGCTATGCCTCTTAATTCCAGTGTAACTGTGTGGTCACATTGAAGCCACTTAATTACTATGTTTCCACTCAACGCATCTCTATTCCCTAACCCCACAAGTGGTATATTAATAGACTCTTAAAAACAGAATTTCTACTGGCTTCCATTAATGTGGAATACTTATTTTCACAGTAACTAAATACTATAAATTATTAAAAGTAACACTGCGTAAGAAATGCAATGACATTTGTTTCTTTGCAGACATAAGCATACAGGATGCATTGTACATAAATACCTTCATTTCCACAGAGTTAACCTTCCCCACCTCACCCTTATGGTATGTACGGAGCACAAAGCTTTGTACTTTGGGGGAAGATTTTATTTTTCAGTATTATTTCACTCCTGCACTCACTACACAAAGCAAAGAAATGCCTGCTTTCAGAATATATGATGTCAGCATCACAAATATGGGTACGATATCATGAAGGAAATTTTTTTTCGTAGAGCTTGTGAAGCCATTTTTAGAATTTTACTCTCAAAGGTTGATTCGCTAAGGTAGGTTTCTTAAAGACCAAACACTTGAAGGATCTAGCCTGGCTGATGCTTAACTTATACCACAGTGAGAGGTAAGGAGTGGAGCACACAGCCTTCCTAAAACAGCTACGTACTGAGAAATAACTCTTTCCTCTTTGAACCTCATTCCTTTAGGCTATTTTAGGCTTTTGACATGACATGGCTGGATATCAGTAGGACATACATTCCTACTAGAAATAAGCTGTAGACCTAATAACAACTCTCTACCAACCAAACAGAGTACATAGAAGCAGGTTAGTGGGTGGGAAGAAAGTACTTTTCTATCTTAATATTTACTCATTCTTTAAGCAGTCCTTGAATGCTTACTCTGCCAGGCACCTTGTTAGACACTGGAAACACACCATAATTTTTATAAGGTTATTTCCCTCACGTTAACTACAATAAAATAACATTGAAATTCTGCATTAACTATGATCAAATAAAACTGAAATTCTGCTTTGCAATGTTTAATTTTTAGCTTTCCAACCAATGTTCTCTGGCAATATTATCATTGTATTCTTGTACTGTCACTATTTTTATCTTTCTATTATGTTATTATTATTCTTACTGAGAAGCAGAATAAATAGAGTTCAAGAGAATCGATCGATTCTGGGCCCGTGTTGCCAAAATTATAATCCCAGCTCTACCGCTAGGTGTCAAGTAACTTAACCTTTCTGTGCCTCAGTTTCCTCACCATCAATAGAGAGTGAAAATTCGGGCTACTCTAGTTATAGGAGGATTCATCTATTTATAATTATTTAAATAAATATATAAATAAAACAACTTGGAGGAGTGCCTGGAATATAACAAGCACTATTTAGTGTTTGTATCATTAGTAAATAATAACTATAATTGGCTATAGATGAGGAAACTGCAGCTCAGTTGAGTGAAATGACTTGAAAAAGCTCACGGGGTTGACACTCAAACCCTATATACTCAGTCTTCACTCACTTTGAAGTCTTACTGAAATAGAAACAAAGGAAGCAGCAATATGTATTTACATGGCACCTTTCTTTCTGTTAGTGCTTTTCTGTCAACTTACATTTTTATTTTAAATGCTTTTAAAAAAAATTAAGCTCAAAATGTGGAAAACTCAGGGACACATGATTTGTTAAAAATTACAAAAAAAGACTAATAGATAAATCTCACATAGCTCTCCATTCCTCCCCCTCTACTTTCATCAGCACATCAGTCTTCTCCAAAAGCCCAGACAAATCCTCACGGCCCCCAGAAATCCTTAGTACGACATTCAAGGTCTTTGACAGTCTGGCAGCATTATAACTTTCCAACACCCCCCTACCTCATCTCTGGACAGCTCCTGTGTATATGTCGTCAAAATATTCACATTTCCCCAAACTTCTCACACCTGTTCCCACGCCTCTGCCTTTTGTCCAGGTGCCTCAGCGCACTTCCTCCTTGCGCAGTCCTGGTCCCTTCCCACCAGCAGCATGCTTATCAGAATTCCAGCTTTCCCTTACTTGTGGTTGAAATGTTGGCTTGCTGAGAACTTTTCCTCAAACTCTCATTCAAATTCAAATGTGTCTTCTTTGCATTTTCATATGCTCTGCTTACACAAAAACAGTAACACTTCACTTGCCATCCCTATAGATGATTTGCATTCTGCTTTTCTCTGATGGTCACAGCAGAAGCATTTGGCCAGTGATTATAAGCCCTCTAAAACTCCTGGAAAAACAGCTACAGGATATTATTACACCCAGGAGGCATGCTGTAATTGACTCCACCATTTCATTGATGTTGAACACTTAGTTTTCCATTTTTGCACTATTATAATCAATGCTGCAATAACAATATAATAAATTGTCTCTTTATGACTTTGCAAATCTCTTGGAGACTTTTTGAAAATTAATTTGTGTGAGCTCTTTGTTGGATTTGCTTGAGTCATTATCCCTGTTTGGGTCTCACCTTTCCAGGTGGTCATTTGTTTGATGGATTTGTTTTTCCAAAACATAATACTTCATAAAATAGCCATTCTCTCACTGCCTCAAGCTACTTACTCCTTTTTGAGCTCTCAGACACACAGAAAATTCTTGGATTTTTAATTTTATTTTTTATTTTTTACTGTATAGTGGTATTATGAAATCTAACAAATTAATTGATATGCTTTGAAATGACATAAAGAATCATACCCCAAAAAAGACAATGTTAATCATTTGATGTAGCAAAAGATTTTAATTTCTTTTTCTTTTTTTTAAGTTTATTTCATTTTTAGCTATAGGGAAAGGACCATATGTCTTCCAGGGTTTTTTCTTGTTGGCTTCTTACATGAATTTTGTCTTGAAAAATAGGTCAAATGAGTGGGGGAAAAAAGTTTCCTTCGTACTTCAGAAAATGTGCCGTACAAAGTCCAAGTTATCTTTCTTAATATTTACTCAGCAATATTTTACTACACCCACTGAATTGTAGCTTACAAAGTATATAATACAAAATGGAAAATATCTGTTTATGAGTCACTTATTTATTTATAGTCTTGTTGCTTTTACCTTTGAATCTAGGCCACACAATAGTTTTGTAGAGAAATCACTTTATATTTCTTGAGAAAAATGCTTTGTTAAAACCTATTCAGATGTGTTTTCAAAAACTAAGTACTAGAAAAGTAAAAATAGTTTTCTTCTAAAAATATAATCTATGCCACAGGCCAAGCTGCAAAGCACCCAGAAAATTTTAGGCTGTTAGTAAATATTCCAGTGACATTTATATTAATCAAGTTACCAGAAAGAAAAAGGTAACAATGAAGCAATGCTTAGGTGAGGGCGGGAGAAGGGGAGGAGAAATAGAAAGTAGCTTCTAAGAAGCACTTAATAAGAAAAAAAAAAAACGTATCAAAAAAGCCAAGGAGAGACAGAAAACAGAAAACCAAAACACTTTAAGGCAAAGGGACTTTCCCTTAATGGTTGTACATACGAATCTCTTAGGTTTCTCTTGTTAGAGAGAAGAATCAAGTAAATTAAAAATGAAGAAATCTTTCCCAGAAAAGATAATCTGAATGAATAATAACTTGAACATGCTAACTGGAAGGTCTGAAGTTTCATCTAACCCAAGAAAGATAGACAGCAAGCTAAATTTATTCAATCTTTGTGGGGAAGTAAATCTAGACCAACCAGCATTCAGAAGATTTAACCATTAGTGAAATGAATATTTTACTGTACCTGAGATCTTTTATTCCTTTATATCAAACTCCAGTTTGGTTTTCATCTTTTTAAAAAAACAAAATAAATTAGTAATTTTAGTAAAGGCAGTGTTGCTATTTCAACAACATACTATTTTATAGACGATCAACAAAAATGCATGCTATAATTTTTACTTGAGTAATTTGCGTGTAAATAACTCTGTCTGCTAGAACTTAATGCTTAACCTGGCAGCACCATTCACATGATGTTAGCTTTCTCTATTTCTAGCTTAGGAGGAAATATATACAATGAAGAATTTGAACCAATGAAGGATTGGCAAATATTAAAATTCCATAAATTACTTGCTTCGGTGGGCCTTATTTGTGATCTATCTTCTCAAGAAAAAAAAAAACATCTACTTAAAGAATGTGAGAGTGTATACATCTGCTAAAAGATCCATCCTAGTCAGAGAGAAATATCACTAGCTCCAAGTTTCCAACCAGGAGATTTAAAAAATCAGGTTAGGTCCCATCAGATGGCAATTTGGTGACCACACAAGTTGAATCTCTAGTGTCCATATTCTCTTAGACATATGTCATAGGACACCGACTTGGCATTGTAGATACTATTATTCTTATTTATTTGATATGCAATGGACTGATTTCACTGGATCGCATCTCTTTGTACATACAGAATTCCCACTGAAGTGAAGAACCCTTCTGTTTACCATTGAAGTTCATCATCTTGCTGTTTATCATAATGAAGTCGATGGGAGCTCTGTGCACACAAGAAATGCAGCAGCCAGCAAAATCAAGCCCTAAATACCAGAAATCTGGAGAGAGGCCAACGATGAACTGGCATGAAAACTGAATAACCATCTTGCCTTTACAGCTGGTCTCTTGAAACAGAATGGCAGACTATGGGAAGATGCGCTGCAGAAATGGTACCTCTGCACGGCACTCAGGCTCTGGGCAAAAAGACCGGAGCTGTGTAGCCGTCAGTCTGCTGCTGGATCCACGTGGCCACTTTCATCTACCCTTCATGAAATTAATTAATCGAAGGGAAAATTAAAGTGGAGCAAAGCTATCTTTGAAGTAAAAACTGTGCATCTTGTAAAGAAACAGTAATTTCAATAATTCGAAAAAAAACAAACCCAAAACTGTGGCTGGAGAGATGATCTTAGCCACATTACATCATGACGTCCCCTCTAACCCACCCACACCCACCACAAGCACTCATTTTCTGAAGGGCAAGATTGTCTCAAGGTCTTATCGGCACTAACTGTATTACCAAAGCACAGAGAATACAATCAGATCTCTCCCCTTCATAATGTAGATGTTGTCTTTTTAAAGCAAGCTTGATTATATTCTGAATAGGTCAGTCTGTGTGCCTGACATTTCTCCTCAGTTTCCTGTGACCTTTTAATAAGAATGACTCGGTTTTGCACTGCAGAAAATGGAGCTGTCCCTTTTCAATCAGTGAATATGAGAAGCACAGTTTGAACATATCACATTTTCTGTACAGCAGTATTACTCATACGACAACAAAGTAAATGAAACCCAGTCTTTCTTTAAAAACATGTGTCCTATCTGGCTTTAATTTTACCTTTTTCTGCTGCTCATTCACATACATTTGTAAATATTTAAACAAATGTGCAGTCACATTTGCTCAGGGAAAGTAACAAATTAATAAAGTCTCTATTGAACAAATCTGACTTTTATAATGTATGCTTAAACAGATGTCATCTTTGAATAGCATTGCAAAGAATTATTAACGTGGACCTTCCATGGTTAGAGAGAGACAATTATCAACAGTAATCCAATTTCTAAATTTCAGAAATGTTCCTCTTTATTAGTTTTCAGCTACAGAGGATTCAACCAGACAGATCATCAGTGCTTAGATGAACATGAGAATGGTTTCCACCCCAACCTGAAAGGCTACTTCCATCCCAAACTGCCACGCCACAGGGGCCAGCCTCCCACGTTCCCACAGGAGTGCTGGTCAGTCTGGGAAACTCCCAGTAGGTATCCATTTTGCCAAACCCTAAGAACGCAGGGTTACATTCTCTGCTGAATAAACATGTATTAGAAGGGCACGGGTATGAGTTTTAGTCCCACAACTGGACTGGGTTTCCTGGTGTAGAAATTACACATAGCTACTTAGAGGAAGGTAAGCACAGAAATGATCCATAGCCTATTGTGATATGAGCAGGGAGCACCAGCCGTCAAAAGGTATCTGGGAAGCTGCACTGGGGAGTGAGTCAGAAGTATGTGTTTAGCACGCAGGGTGGCAAAGACACGTGTGAGGCACTGGGTTCTACTCTTGAGGATTCTACAAGAATGGCCCCTGTCTTCATGGAGGCAGGAGGAGAAATAGATGATCAAGTAAAGACACTAATAAGAATATACTTTCAAATTGGGATACATGATAGAAAGAACATAACTAGAATGGGCTAGTGGAAAAAAAACAATCTAAATCAGGTGATAGTAAACGTTTTCTGTAAAGGACAAGATAATAAAAATTGGGGGCTTTGCAGGGCACGTTTGATCTCTGCTGCGTATTTTTTACAACCCTTCGAAAACATAAAAAACTATTCTTACTTAGTTCAAGCATCTTCAAAAAGCAAGACAAAAGCCAAAACCAGCCCATGGGCCATAGTTTGCCAACATCTGATGGCAAACCAGTAAGGTAAGAGTCTGAGAAAACTATGCATAAAGATTCATAGTGGAAAATTGAGGTCAGCATAGGTGAAACAATAGAGAAAGACGAGCCCAGGAAGGTGTGCTGGGCTCAGTGGTCTCGGTGAGAAGTTTAAACATTATTCTAAAGGCAGTAAGAAGCCACCAAAGAGTTTTTGATCAAGGGAGGTGGGATGATTCGATTTTTATTTTTAAAAGGCCTGTTTGCCCCCTGTGTGAAAAATTTGCATTAGTTTTATGCCAGACTGGCACCCGGAGCTTGCTGAGAAGGGATGGGGTGGAGGGAGGGCAAGCAGACAAGATGAGGCCCTGGGAATGAGAAACGATGAGGCAGGGAGGGCTCCTCTTCCATTGCTCCTTCTCCTGGCTCCTTACGCATGGCAAGCGCCCCTTCCCTGGAAGTAAAGACATTTTCCATCTCATCACTTCTAAGGCTGTCCTGGTTGGGCTACTGCTCCTGGACATCGCTTTTTTCTAATTTTAACTTCCAAGAACCCAATTTTGAATTTTACAATATCCACTTACTGCAATGTGGTTGTTCAACTAGCAATGTTTCTTAAAGTGTGAATGTACCTATGTAAGGGTAAATCTGCACAGATGTGCAGTATCATATATGTTAGAGGGAAAGGTTTCTATCATTGGGGTCCTCCTTTTCCCCATCGGTTCCCTTCTTCTCTTATAAAGAAGAAATAAACTTGATTAGTCGTGCCTAGACATAAAGGCAGCAGGAATCAATTGTTTATTGTCTCCAGGATGTGACTCATCTTTTCTACTCTAGCGTTCCCTGCCTTGCCTGCAGGACTTCTTAACACGCTTCTGGCAAATTCTCCCCCCCTATAAAATTGAGCCCAGGACTCACGTTTTCCATGAACCTTTCCAGAAGACAAGAAACACTTGCCGGCATTAATCAATGATTCCAGATATGCACACCTGTGTTTTGAACCTCAGTCATGGATTCAGCCTCTCTTCTTGGCTTCAGAGTCCCCTCAGGTCCCCTTGTTCTGACTTGCCTCTCCCCTCAGGCAGGAGCACTCACAAATTTCAGGATGGTGTCTACTCTGTGAAGTTCCCCCTGAGAGGGCAGCCCAATGTGATACTAAGAATGGACCTCATGAACGGACACTACTAATTTGATATCAACTTAAATATTACAAAGGTAAAACCCTCCCCAAATATGTCCCCTAGTCACCTGACAAGGGCTAAGGAAATTCCCACCACTTCTTTAGGTGAGATCTACAATGTTCAAAGTGCCTGACAGAGGATACTATTCTTCTTAAAGACTTGATAAAAAGAAACAGCTAGATGTGGTCAAATCTAGGGCATCATACACACTAACTTTTTCCCTTGGAAACTAATAGAATACATTAGCACATTAAAGACCCTGGCCAAGTTAAATTTTATTTACCTGCTTGCTTCCAGAATTCTTTGACCACAAGATCTACTTTTCTTCTAATGACTACTAGTTCCTAAAAACACTGTGGGAGATGAAACGTTCAGGCACAGCCCCCAGCAGATCTGGGGAGGTGTGGGGAGTAAGGGGGAGGATGCAGCAGTTATGTGGGTGATGTGATCCATCAACATTTCATCCCATTTTATTTATTTTTTATTTTTTTAGCTGAGCCATCCTGCCACCTGTTGGCAGCTCAGCGGCAGCTCAGCTCGGGCCGGGAATCGAACCGCTGTTGCTCAGAGCTCAAACTCTTGAGCAAGCTCTTAACCAACTGAGCCACTCGGCGGGCCCTCATCCCATTTTAAATTCAGTCCTTGAACTAAGAAGGTAACTTTGAGTTGGGTAGGAAAAGAGTGTGTCCAACCTTGGTCCATTTCCCAGTAAGGACTGGCAGAGTCAGATGCTGACGTGTGGCCCTGTAGATAGACAGGTAATGCGGAATCCACAGGAGGACGCCTGGTCATTCCGAGTACGTCAACGGCCATGCCTCAATCAGCCCCATCCCTAACTGGTAGGTGTTGCTGGGAACAGTGAGTGGGCTGCAGATCAAGACAATTAACTCATTGTGGGGCTGGTGTTTTATTTAGAGTGGAAAGCACAGGCCCTTTGCTTTAGGAGGAACTGGGTTAAAATCTAGGCCTTTCCTTTTATCAGATGTATGACTTGTCTTGTAAGCCCTGCTTTCTGTGAAATAGAGTTAATAATACTACTAGAGGATTGCTAAAATATAAAATGAGCTAATTTACTCAAAGTAACTAATACACTGCCTAATAGGAAAAACTATATATGCTCAACATCTGAAAGAACTTTTAGGCAGTGTCTTCACAGACCATCCCTAAATTTAGCCAGAATGATCACTTTTCATCTCAGATTCAAATTCTAAATCAAGTATTAATGTCTTTCAAGTATTAATGCCTTAATCTAAAATAAATCTTCTTTTTGTAATGACAGAAAAATATCTAACAATGCATAATTTGTCAAAAATAAATAACAATTTCTGATGGAATTTAAAAAGATGAACTTCTGGCCCAAAGATAGATGGATGGGCATTGACTTAAGCTAATTTCAAAATTGTGTATGCATTTCTTAAATATAAAAATTTCCATTAGACATATCTCTTTTTTAGTCTTGTTTTGTTTTTGTGTGTTTATTTCATCAGTACAAAAGGGATAATGGTTTATACATAAAGTGAGACTTAAGATAGAAAGTGACTCATTTTCGGCAATGAAGAGATGAACTGCCTGGTGGATAGTCATCAGAATTCTGCAGCTGCCCAAAATACTCCTTAAAGTCAGCTGTGCTTACAGCCTCTAATTCTGATGGTGAAATGTTTTTGGCCCAGATAACGTAGTATTTGTTACATAAAAGCAAATCAAAACACATCTCCCATATAAAGAAAGGCAAATTATACAGAGGTGTTTTGTTCATGTGTCTAACTATATAGGCAGCTTAAGTTAAAAAGCATCTCATTATCTCAGGCCTACCATATGTACATGGGCATAGAAGTAGAAGGAAAACAAACACAAAATATTGCCTCAGCTGGTAGAATTATGGAAGCCAATCTAAGCTTTTTAATTGAGGTATTATTACCTTTAATACTTATGATACATACTCCAAACACCGACCCCTCAATTCAAGAGAAAATCAGGCCACTGAGATTTTTATGTTCACAATTTATTAAAAATTAAATAGAGAAATCTCAAAACAAAGCTACAGAAGCTGAAGTATAATTGAAATGTTTACATTTAATAAATTACATTAACATAAGCATACAAAGCAATATAAATGTGCTTTTCATAGAATAGTTATAAAATCTATTAAAAATATATCATGACTTACAAACAGTAATAGGACAGGAGCATAAAGCTGTATAATTAGTATTATTTTTTATTTTTGTCTGAGTTTCTCTACAATAATGTGTATAATATCATTGGAAATAATATCAAATATCTAAATTTAAGACCTTGGTGAATATGAGGGCCAGACAAATGACCTTTTATTATCACCTACCATTGATAGGCCAAGCTTTCAACAAAATTCTTGTGTATATTGATAATGGCCTAGGGCCGGCTGAGTGGCTCAGTTGGTTAAGAGCTCGCTCAAGAGTTTGAGTTCTGAGCAACAGCGGTTCGATTCCCAGCCCGAGCTGAGCAGCCACTGAGCAGCCAACAGGTGGCAGGATGGCTCAGTTTAAAAAAAAAAAAAAGAAAGAAAGATAATGGCCTAAAAAATAGACATAATGTTTGTACATCAAATTTCACAGTTGGAATTAATATTAGATATAATCTAATTCAATATAATTTAATGGCAGATGGGAAAACTGAGGCTCAGAAAGACTAAATAATTTGCACATAGACAGAGCTTAGAAGAGTCTGATAAGACCAAAATCTGTGTCCTTAAGCCTATTTTCAAAATATATTTATTATACCTAATTTTAAATTTCAAACCAAGAACCTAGATCTGTTTTAGCATCATGAAGTGAATTAAAAAAAAATTCAATTTAATATTTAAGAAATCTCGTTAATATATAATTAATATTAAATATAAAAATAAGCTAGACACCCACATTTCATCATAGAAAACCATCTATGTGCTACTCCAATTAAAGAAACTAGGTAAACAAATATAATATGGTAAAATAAAAAGATATACCAAAAATTTCTAGTAAATGCATGACAGTTCTGCAAATAAAGTCACAATACTTAACATTGGAAGAGGGCGTAGTCACTTTAAAACAATGGAAAAAAATTTTAGTTCTCATTTTGTTATTTTCTGTTCTGTTAATTTTTGTAAAAAACTGGCAATATAAACAATTCAAAGTCAAATACATCTACTTTTTCTGATATTATTTCATGAAAAAATATCCAAGCTCTATATATTTATATTAGAAACCTAATATTCTCCCAATGAATAAGATACTATTTTTTACAAACATTCATAGAAAATTCACCCCAAAATTACAATATACTTGGTGGGTGAAAAATAATGTCTTAATAAACATAAAAAACAGAACTCTCTGGGCCATATTTTCTGACCCATATGAAACAAAGCTAATAAAAGTTCTATTTAACAACAAACAAAAACTTGTGTTTCCAACTAAAATGTAGTAACAAGAACCAAATATGTAGTCCCAACTGAAGCAACCAAAAAACTGGACAAAAATACATGAGACAGTACTTTTGAAATCACAGAATACCAGGCAACAAAGAATAGTGAGTGATTCCCTAAAAAAAAATAGGAAGTAAACAAGTTGAGTCATATAATTGCTCATAGCTTACTTAGTTGAGAAAGTTTCCAGACAACAGCACAAGGAGGAATACCACGTGAAATTCAGTGGACTTCCTGAGTTGAGGAGATATCAAGGTAGTTAGAGTTATCAGGATGGAGTACAGGAGAGGAAGAGATACTGCAGACAGAAAGCTCCAGAGATACCCATTAAGTAGTGATTAGTAATCCTTCTTGATTACTGATCAGGGCACATGTGATAAAATACCCAAAAACTGGGGAATGAATCCTCTGAAAGGCTTTGAGAAAATATTACCCAGCATCACTCACATAGCACAAAGAATAGTCCCTGTTCTCACAAACCAGGCTATAAACACTCATAATTACTGGGGTATTGTATAAAGTACATAGGAAGCTCTTGCCTCCATAGTAGAAAATAATTAGCTCTACTCCAAGCGCTATACTGGACCCACCTAACCTTAAAGTCAAAGCCTGAAAGGATTGAACAACTTCTAAGTAACATAACATTGACTTAGAATTATGCACAAAAATATGTATAATTCTAAAATTTTCAATACTCCAAAAAGTAAAATTGACAATGTCTGGCAGCCAGTGAAAAATTACCAGATATGCAAACAAGCAGGAATATGTGACCTATAATCAGGAGAAAAATTAATCAAAAACAAGCAAAAAGTTGCATAAATGTTAGAATTAGCAAATGAGTATATTAAAATGGTTAATATAACTGGATTTCAAATGTTTAAAACATTAAGGAGACACATGAAATATCTGAAAAAGAACTAAATTAAACTTGTAGAGAGAAAAACTAAAATGTCTGGGATAAAAAACACAGAGGATGAGACTAATGGCAGAGTAGATATTACAGAAGAAAACGTTATTAATCTTAGTCTGGCAACATAAACAATTCAAAGGCAAATACAGAGAGAAAAAGGAATTTAATCAGCTGTGGCATAATTTCAAGTTGTCTAATATATATAAATATATATATTAATATATATGTACATATATATATATATACACATATATATATATGTATATATATACACATAGTTGGAATCCTAATAAAGAAGAGAGTGAAGTACAGAAAAATTGCTTTAAAAAAAAATTGGGCATTTCCTACATTTGATGACCTGCAGATCCAAGAAGATCAATTGTATTAACTCACTTCATAATCAAATTGCTCAAAACCAGTGATAAGGAGAAACATCTTAAGATCAGCAAGGTGAGAAGATAAGAAACCAAGAAAAAAAGATAAGAATGACAAATTTCTTATTAGGAGCAATGAAAACAAGAAGACAATGGAGCTACGGCTTTAGAGTAATGAAAGGCTCTTAACCTCTAGTTCTATACCCAGCAAAAATACAAGGTGTGATAAAAAAAATACGGTGAATGTTTAAATTTTTTTTTTAAAGTTATTACAGTAAAAGACACATTGCCATTAATCCCTTTCAAAATACTCCTCCTTGCTTCGAACACACTTGTTGCATCGTTCTTGCCACTTTCTGAAGCAGTTCTGGAAGTCCTCTTTCATGAGTGTCTTTAGTTGCACTGTCATGGCTGCCTCAATGTCCTGAATTGATTCAAAACATTTTCCTCTCATGGTCTTTTTTATTTTGGGGGAAAGACAGAAGTTGCACAGTGCCAGATCCAGTGAATAAGGTGGATGAGGACACATCATAATATTTTTATTTTTCAGAAATTGCCATACCAGAAGTGATAGGTGACACAGAGCATTGTCAGGATGGAGGATGAAGTATAGACACTCAAGAAAAAGGACTTCCAGAACTGCTTCAGAAAACGGCAAGTACAATGGATAAATGTGTTAGAAGTGAGGGGGGGGGGTACTTTGAGGGCAGTTAACGACAATGCCTCTTTTACTGTAATTCTTTTTAATTTAAACATTTACTGTATTTTTTTAAATCATATATCATATCATCTCAAAGCAAAGACAAAATAAAATCTTTTAGAGAAAGCACAGGCTACTGAAATATTAAAGTTCTTCAGAAAGAAGGAGGACTATATAAAATGGAAATACGGATCTCCAAAAAGAATAAAACAACAACAGAATGGTAACAACAATACTTAGATAAATATATACAATTTTAAAAATAGTTAAATTCATGTTTTAAAAAATTGGCTCCTTAAACAAAATAATGACAATGTAGTGTGGGGTTTAAACATACAAGAAAGGATAAAGTATAAACAATCCTAGTACAAAGGCATGGAGGGGAGAAATAAAATATGCTATGAAAACTCTTATACTATTGTAAATATGATCTGTTAAATAATATTTGAAAATAGTGTGTAAATTAAATAAACATTTTATAATCTCTAAAACAGTACCAAAATAACAAGACATTTACTTACAGCTAATAAGCCAACAGAATAATGAAATAGCAGTCATAAAAAATCATAAAAATATTCAATACTCAATCTATATGAAAACAAAATTAAGGCAAAGAATAGATGGACAAATAGAAAATAAAGAGCATGATATCAGACTTATCCTTACTCGTATCAATAATCACATAAATTAAAATGATCTCAACAAGCCAATTCAACAGCAAATGTCAGATTGGTTAGAAAAATGAAAACTGAACTATATGCTGCGTAAAAGGAGCATGTTAAAGATAAAAATATAAATAAGTTGAAAATTAAAGAAATAAAAGGATGGAAAAGGAAACCATGACAACACTAACCAAAAGAAAACTGGAGTGGCTATAATTAACATCAGTCAAAGGAGATTTCAAAAGATAGCGCATTATCATGGATAAAGTTCATATCATAATAATAAAGAAGCCTACTCCTCAAGATTGCATAATAACTCTAAACATTTATGTACCTAATAACAGAGCTTCCAAGTACATAAAGCAAAAAATTGATAGAACTGCAAGGAGAAATAGATATATCTACAATATAGACAAATATTTCTATACCCCTTCAATATCTAATAGAACAAGTTACATTAAATCTATAAGGCTATAGAAGATTAACAATAGTATCAATTTGATCTAATTAATATTTATAGAACTTTTCACTCAACAACAGTAGAATATGCATTTCTTTCAAGTGCATATGTAATATTTACAAGATAAATAATATTTGGAACATTAAAAAGTTTTAATATACAGTAATACCTTCATTTGCAAGCATAATTCATTCCAGAAACAAACTACTCGCATTTCAAGACATTGCTCATTTACCACTTTAAAATGTATTAGAAATGTTTGCTCATCTTGAAGAACACTCCCAAACCACATTAATCACAATCCAAGGTTTTACTGTATTTAAAATATTGAACTCAAAGTATTTCCCGTAAGTACAATGGAATTAAGTTACAAATCATTAACAGAAAGATCTCTGAAAAATCTCCAAATATTTGGAAAGTAAATTACACTTCTAAATATACTTGCATCAGATTTAAAAAAATCAAAAGTATTTTGAACTGAGTGAAAATGAAAGCACAGTATTTCAATATCTGTGAAATATTGGTAAAGCAGTAATCATAGGGAAATTTATAGTACAACTAAGAAAGAAGAAAAGTCTCATATCAATGACTTTAATTTTCACTCTATGAAATTTGAAAAGCAAAGCAAATTAAAGTCACCAGAAAAAAAAAGAAGCAACAAAGATTTTTAAAAATCAATGCAATAAAAAACAGAAACATTTTAGAGAAAGTCAACCATTTTAGAGAAAGTCAATTGATCTCAAAAGCTCACATTTTGAGATCAATAACAGTGATTCAATTTTTCCAGACTAATCAGAAAGAAAAAGAGAGAGAAGATAAAAATTATAATTAACAACAATGAAAGGAGCATCATCAGTATAGATTCTACAAATATTAAAAGGATCATAAGGGAGTATTATGAGTAACTTTATGCTAATTAATTGAATAAGTTAGATGCAATGGACAGATTCTTTGAAAAACACAAACTACCAAGTCTCTCTCAAGAAGAAACAGAAACCTGAATAGATTTTTTCTTTTTTAAAAATTTTTATTAACTTTATTGGGGTGACATTTGTTAGTAAAATGATATAGGTTTGAAGTGTACATTTCTATAATACATCATCTCTATATTATATTGTGTGCTCACCACCCACAGTCAGTTCTTCCTCCATCACTATATATTTGACCCTCTTTCCCTCTGAATAGATTTTTTTCTATTAAATAAATTCAGTTTGTACTATAAAAAAGAAAAATCCCACAAAAAATCTCTAGATCAAAATGGTTTCACTGGTGAATTCTACTGAAATTTTGAGGGAAAAAAATGATACCCATTTTACAGAAATTCTTCCAGAAAATTGAAAAGGAGGAAATAACTCCCAATTTATTCTATGATGCGAGTTTTACCCCAAACCAGATGAAAATGTTTTAAGTAAAACAGACTATCAGCCAATACATTTCATAAACATGGATGCAAATATTCTAAATAAAATTTTCACAAAATGGCTCCAAAATTATATTAAAAGATAATAAAGACCAAGTGCAAGTGTGATTAATTCCAGCATGTAAGAATTTATCACTAAATATATATTTTTGATATAACATTAAAATATATTATTTAAAAATTTTTGATTATCCAATGTTAATTGATTGGGATTGTGTTGAACATACAGAATTTCTTACCAATGTTTTATAGTTTTTTAATTATGGGTCTTACACATCTTTTTTTAGAAATACAATTGACTTTTGTCTACTGATCATATTATATCTTACAACTTTGCCAATCTCACTTATTAGTTTGAATAGCTTTTTGGTAGATTCCATTGGATTCCATTTTTACATGAACTATCATTTCATCTGTGAATACAGACAGTTTTACTTCTTCCTTTCTAATCTGGATGCATGTTACTTGTTTGTTTTGCTTTACCGTATTGGCTATAATCTCCTCTATAATGTTGAATAATTTTGTTCCTCACCTCAGAGGGAAATCATTAAGTCTTCTGCTATTAAGTACACCTTTAGTTTTATGGTTTTCATAGATACCATTTATTAGGTTGAGAAATTTTCCTTTTACCCTACTGTGCTGAGACCTTTTGTAAGGAATGGATATTGGATTTTCTTAAATGTTTTTTCAGTATCATGTCAATGATCATGTCAATAGGTACCCAAAAAAAAAAAAAACATAAAAAACTACCATTTAGTATCATATCAAAAATTTGAAACTTAGTGACAAATCTGTCAAAAGTTGTGCAAGACCTATACAGTAAAAACTAAAAACAAACAAAACAAAAATCCACTACACTGGTGAGAAATTGTAGAGAAACTAAGTAAATGGAGACCTACTGTGGTCATGTGTCAGAAAAGCCAGTGTTTTTAAGATGTCAGTTATCCCCAAATTGACCTATAGTTTCAATCAACTGCAATCAAAATCTCAGCAAATTTTCTTGTAGAAATTGACAAGCTGATTGTAAAATTCCTAGGGCAGTTGAAAGAACTTAGAAAGCCAGAAGAAAATACCTCTTAACTTACATAAACTTGTTGGAAAATATATCACTAATACCCCTGAGTGATACCTCTGAGCCCAGATATATAATGGAAGTAAGGGAACAAAAGAGCTGGGAAGCTCTCTGGAGAAACAGAGTTCCGGGAAGAAGGAACTACATGAACAAATGCCCTAAAACAGGAACAAAAAGGAGGCCATTATGATTGGAGTGTAATAAACACAGGAAGAATAAATGGAGACGAGATTAGAGATTTATTAAAGTGTCAGATCACGTGAAGCAGAAGACAGAGTTGGGAACATATTGAAAAGTTATGAACAATGAAGTGTCATGATCTAATTTAGGTTTTTGCTGGATTAACCATAGTCTATTGGGAAAGCTATTGCAATAATCCAGTGATAGTATGGTAGCTTGGACCAGGCTGGTAAAGGTGGAAGTCATGAGAAATGGTTGAATTCAGAATATTTTATGAAACTAAGGCCAAAAGGCCAACGTAATTTGCCAGTGGATCGTATTCAGGCATGAGAGAAAGAGGAATCAAAGCTGACTCCAAGAGTTTTCATCTGGCAAACTTGAAGAATGTATTGCCAATTGCCAAAATGAGAAACGTTACAGAAAGAATAGGATGGAGAGAAAATGAAAAGTTTGGTGCAGTTCAAGTTAAAATGCCTATCGAGATAACCAACTGGAAATGGGAGTACAGTGTTCAAAGAAGCAGTCCTAGCTGAAGACATGATTGGATATTGAGAGTCATGAGACTAGATGAGCTCACACAAGGGGATGAGAGGGAGAGAGCCCTGAGCTGTCCCAACGTTTAGAGGTGGGACCGATGAAGAAACAAAGAAATATTAAAGAGAAGAAGTGGCCTGTAAAACAGGAAGAGACCAGAGAGTGGTGTCTTAGGATCCAAATTCAAACAGTTTCAAAAAGGAAGTAATTTACAAACATGTCAAACCCTACCTGAGGAACTGGTCACTGGATTTAGAATGTAAGAGTTCTTGTATGACCTGAATGCCAACAATTCAGGGTGGGGTGTAAACATGATCGGAATGGACTCATGAGACAATGGAAGAAAGGATTTACAGACAGAAAGGACAATTCTTTTGAGGACATTTTCTGTAAAGGGAAGCAAAGAAATAGGTCAGTGGCTGGAGAGGGGATATGAGAAAAAAAAAGAATTGGAAATAAAGCAGTTTGCCTTTGGGTGATAGAATTTAAAGGAAGATTTTTGGGGGTTTTTTTCCTCCTATTTGTATTTGTCTATATTTTCCAAATCCCTATAATGAGTATATGTTGCTTTTATAACCAGAAAACAAATGAAGTATTAGAAAAAGAAAAATATGTGAGTAATTTCTCCTCTCTCATATGTATCAGTCTCCCCACTGTATATAGATAGTATCTGTTAGCAAAATAAAAGATTATTGGAAAAGAAGCTTTAAAAAAAATATTTCAGGCCACAGCAGCAGGAGACAAGCTATAGAGCCTGCATAACATGCATCAAACTTCAAGGGACTTGGCTCGGGCTCTCATGCCCTAGGCTGTAACCAGAGGTGTGGCTGCCACCCAAGAAGCACTTTCAAAGTCTGGGAAGCTTTTAATTTTAGTATCCATCTGTTATGATGATCCAAGTTGCTTGCAATTATTTTGGAATGGAACATGGCTTTAATACTAAGTAATTTTGCTTCTTTTTCTATGCATGAAGAAGTTGTGGAAATAAAGGAAACAATCTTATTTACAACTGCATCAAAAAGAATAAAATACCTAGGAATAAAATTTAGCCAAGTAGATGAAAGACCTATATATTGAAAACAACAAGACATTAATGAATGAAATTGAATAAGACACAAATAAATGGAAACCCATTGTGTGCTCTTGGATTGGAAGAATCAATCAATACTATTAAAATATCTATACTACCCAAAGCCATCTACAAGTACAATGAAATCCTTGTCAAAATTTCTATGGCATTTTTCAAAGAAATAGAGCAAAAAATATTATAATTTGTATGGAGCCATAGAAAACCCCAAATAGCCAAAGCAATCTTGAGAGAAAGAACAAAGCTGGAGGCATTACACTCCCTGATTTCAAATTACGTTACTAAGCTACAGTAATTAAAACAGCATGGTATTGGCATAAAAAAACAAACACATAGATCAATGCGATAGAATAGAGAGCCCAGAAGTAAACCCATGCATATATGGTTAATTAATTTACGATGGAGCAAAAATATACAGTGACGAAAGAACAATAAATGGTATTGGGAAACAGGACAGCCACATGCAAAAGAATGAAACTCAACCATTATCTTACACCATACACAAAAATTAACTTAAAATGTATTAAAGACTTGAACAATAAAAGCCATAAAACTCCTAAGAAAACACAGGCGATAAGCTACTTGACGACAGTCTTGGTGATGATTTTTTTAATCTGACACTGAAAGCTAAAGCAAGAAAAGCAAAAATAAATAAGTGATACTACATCAAACTGAAAAGTATCTGCACATCAAAAGAAACTATCAACAAAATGAAAATGCAACCTACTGAATGAAGGAAAATATTTTCAAATCATAATATGATAAGGGGTTAATACCCAAAATATATAAAAAACTTATACAATTCAATAGGAAAAAAAAATCCAATTAAAAAATGGGCAGAAGATCTGAATAAACTTTTTTCCAAACAGATGGCCAAGAGATACATGCAAAGATGCTCAACATCATTAATTATCAGGGAAATGCAAATCAAAACCACACAGATATCACCTCACACCTGTTATAACGGCTGCTATCAAGAAGACAAGAAAGAAACAACAAGTGTTGGTGAGGATGTGGAGAAAAGGAAACACTTGTTCACTGCTGGTAAGAATGTAAATTGGTGTAGCCATTATTGAAAACAATATGGAGTTTCCTCAGAAAATTAAAAACAGAATTACCATATAATCCAGTAATTCCATCTTTGGGTATTTATCCAAAGAAAATTAAAAGACTAACTGGAAAAGATATCTACTCCCCCATGTTCATTGTAGCATTATTTACAATAGCCAAGATACAGAAACAACCTAAGTGTCCATCAACGGATAAATGGATAAAGAAATTGTGATATATATAATATATCACATACATATGTAATATTATCTACTATATATAATATATAATACATGTATAATATGTATATATTATATAACAATTTTAAACAATTATATATATATATATATATATATATATATATATCCCATTATATATTCTGTCATAAAAAATGAAATCTTGCCATTTGTGACAACATAGATGGACCACAAGGGCATTATGCTAAGTAAAATAAGTTGGACAGGGAGAGACAAATACTATATGATCTCACTTACATGTGGAATCATACAAAAACCAAAAAGCTAATAGATACAGAGAACAGGTTAGTTATTGCCAGAAGCAGGTGCTGGGGGAATATGAGAAATGGATAAAGGGAGTATAAATGTATTAAAAGGAAAACACAGAAACTACTAAGTACAAACTAATAAGCACATATTTATTATTGTGCAGGTGGTTTTGGAAGTGGTGTCACTCCTATTTGGTCTGAACAAAGAAGGAGCAGGCCAGAAAAAAGTGGGATGTGGAGGCCTTATAATTGGAGATGAGACTAAAAGTAAATATTTCAATGGTGCTGTGATGGGCCAGGACGGCAGGATTAGCAACTTGGATTTTATCGTGGGAGCACAAATAAAACCACTGAGGCTTCTAAGTAGAGAAATATTAATGGAGTCCTCAGATCTATATTGAGGAAGAGAACTCTGATGTCAATTACAAAAGTTGGTTAAAAATAGAGGAGTCTGGAAGCAAAAAAGCAAGTAGATTTTTGAGTCATCGTAAAAATGTGGATGAGATGAAGAAACTGAATCTGTGTTGTTGAAAACCACATTGCTATGAGTATTCTTTTACAGCATTCCAAGCAGTGGAATATGATATAGTAATTGGGACAAATGAATTATAGCTATAGTCAATGACATAGATTAATTTTAAACATAACATATAGAATGAAAATAGAAGAAAATTGAAGAAGACTACCTACATACAATACAATACCATTTTTTTAAAGCTGAAAAATAAACTAAATAACAGGTTTGAGGTCTGTACACATGTGGTAAATGTATATTTTTAAAATGCAAGAAAATTATGTTCATTCAGGACATAAGTTACCTCTGGGGAGGAGGCAGGTAGAACTACCTCACTTATTTATTCTGCTTAGTTTTTACTAAAGGTACAAATTCATACAAATCAAGGGTCCAGGCACGTATGAATGCACGTAAACACACTCCCTAAATGATGGAACCCTGTAGATAACGCAGCCGCTTCAAAAAGGAGCAGTAACCACTGGAACCAGGCCATGGTTATCCTATGGGGATACAGACCCTAGGGTCTCATACTTTCTAATAAACAAACAAATAACATCATTTCTTATCGATAAAAAAACATTTTTAAAGGCTGGCTCAGCATTTCTTTTTAAACATACAGTAGACCCAAAAAGCATGACTGCTATTCTACCATTGGTCTTCTGGTCCACACTTGGAAGTCTTTCTTTTTAAAGTCTCCCTCACTATGTAAAAGATACTGCTGTGGAAAACGATGACATCCAAATAACTAGTGTCCAATTGGTGCTGAAGCCGGTTGTGGTGATGTGTGGCCTGGCATTTTTTTCAGAGCTCCTCTGCTCTCTGCAGTAGGATGTTGGGCGGAGCCAGTATGGCCGTGCTAACACAGGCCTGGTTAAAGTCCTTCTACCTGTTTGCTCTGCACCAACACAGCTATGGCATGGTTTGCTCTTACTGCCCTCCTCCATATTGTCAAGGCAACTCAGCTCAGCCCTGTTTAGAAGGTGACCAAAATAACCTCATGCCTGCCACTGCCTTCGTTTTGCCTCATCCTTATATCATGCTGGAGCTCTCTGCTCATCTACTGGCCTCTGCCCCACTAGTTCACCTCCCAGTGTATTTGGTCTTCTCAACATGTAGGCTTTATATATGGGTTGGCCTCAAGACTGCCACATAAACTTCACCACGCTCTAAGAGAATCCTAGAACAGACATGTTACTCCTCCAATCCCCTGTTGTACTGGTTGCCTCCTCAGCATCTATTCCTCCTCTTCAACAATTATTAGTTTCCACTGATGGAAAGATGTTTCTAAAAAGCTATCTTTACCCACAGGGTTTAGCATGTGGTTTAAGCTAAGCCAGTCAGCAAAGCCCTCACCTCTGGCTATAGATATTGGTTCAGAGCATGGGCATGTAACACATTAGTCAAATAAGAATATTATTTCAACGATTATTCTAAGGCAAAGATGTGTCTTGCTGAACATAAATAGATAGATAGATAACACTAGGAAATTCAGACATTAGTCTGGGAACAATGTATGAAGCCAGCCTTGAAAAGTCAACAACACAGGAGAAAGAGCAGAAAACAAAAGGAAATGGGTTTTTTGGTGACATGATTAAGCTCCTTAATCAATTTATACCTGACACCTGCCCTACCTTTAGGCTTTTCATGTTAGCCAATGACTTCCTTTTATAGCTTGAGCCAGTTTGAATTTGAATTTTCCGTTATTTGGTCAGAAAGGATCCCAAAGATTCCCTCATCCATTACCCACCTAGTCCAGATTTTGTCTATGTGGCAGGTGATTATAATGACACTGATCATAGATACGAACCAAAGTTGAAAGTATAGAAATTCAAATGGTTATAGGCCATATGATCAAAATTCTGCAGGACTTCTGTTATAAAGAGTAAATTAACATAAAACGCTTCAGTTTTTCCCAAACCTATTTAATTCATTAGATTTGGAGTTGATTTCTAATAATTCAACAGAAAGGAACTATTGACTCAAAAATGGTGCAAGGTAAATGAGTACAAGTAGTAAATTGAACAATGCAGCTATAGTTTTATGCTATCCCAGTACGCATACCCTTTTGCAACGTTACATTTTGCCTCTCTTCCCAGGAGGTGGAGTCTACCTCCTCATTCACTCTTGAATTCAGGCTGATGTTCTGACTTGCTTTGATTAAAGAATGCAAAGGAAATAATGCCATTTGACATCTAAGGTTGGAGGCAGCCTTAGTAGGCCCTGCAGCTTCTGGCTTTTCCTTGAGACCATAACACAAAGACAGCTTTCTAGCGTCCTGGAGGATGAGAGACCTGTGGAGGAGAACTGAAGTATCTCAACCAAGGGTCAGCACTGACTGCCAGATGCATGAATCAAGCTATCTAGGACCTTCCCGCCCACTGAACCCTCCAGCTAAATGTAGCCAAATGAGTGAGCCAAGGAAAGTCAGAAAAGGATCCGCTCAGGCAACCAGAGAACCCTGATAAATAACAAATCACTGTTGTTTTAGTCCACTAAATTATGGGGGGGGTTGATCTGCTGCAAAGCCTGACTGATCCAAAGAAGTTTAAAGAAAGTACATTAATAAAGACAGAAATAATTTTCTAATATATATCATAACTCCTAAAATCTTTGTCATACTCTGAAAATTATTCCTTATTCAAAGGAGAAAATAAAGGAATTTGAGTTCAGAGCAGGAAAGACCACACCAGCAAAATGATACAGAACGGTTTAACATACAACAGAAACAGAGTGTTGCATTATCCACTCAATGACCTGTACACACATTTTAAAAAATGAGATAGAATATGTGAAAATCTCACAAAAGTGCCAATCACACATTTTTCTGGGATTAAAAAACACATATATTTTAAATATTTCTAGTGTATAGAAAGATTCACCAAGAGAAGTAGGAAAAGTTCATTGAAAAGAAAAAAAACCATACTAACTATGTTGAATTAGTCAGTAGAGTAGAAAGATGGAATTCCTCTTTTCAGTGTATTCTGATAGTTTGGTGGTGATACAAAAAAAAAAATCACTGATGATGTAAATGCTTTTTTTCCTAAGCAAATATTGGTGGCTGAATTGGTAAAGTGATTAGTTTAAAAGATGAAAGGCAGAGTGGTCAATTGTTTTCCATAAGAGATTCCTAAGTATTTATTGAATGGTGTAAACATGAGTATAAACTTGAGCAGACATATTTTCTGGGTCTAATGTAAATGTATTTCTGAGAAGGGAGTAAGTACCTAGGGTTTGGCAAATCTAGAATGACAGGATGCTTGTCCTAGTACATTGGAGCCTAGGGTTTCCAGGAGAGGAATCAGGACAAAGTGATGATCCACAAAACAAATGAGTTTCTTGTCCATATCTGCCAAACTTCCATCTCAATGATCTTCTTGTCTATTACTTGATATTTTTAATACAGCCATGGCACAGGTAGTGTGGACATACTGGGCATATTGCAATTCACAAGACCAACAAGTTCGGTGCTCCCATGCAGTTTGCACCATGCTATGAAGAGATTGACAAGGAAGGAGGCAAAGACATATCTTGTGAGGCTTTTAAGTCACAGTAAGACATGCATACAATTTTATTCTCTGTGAAATGGGCTGTCACTGGTTAATGCTAAACTGGAAAATGACACGATCTTATTTACGTGTTAGAAAACCACTCTGGCTACTGACTGGAGAATGGAAGGTTGACAGGCAAGAATAGAAACAGGGAGATCAGGTAGGAGGCTATGCAAGCTTCTTTACTATTGGGGATACGAACATAGACTCTGGAGTCTGTTTGAATCACCGCATTTTCATGTATTAGCTCTGTGGCCTGTGGCAAGTAGCTTAACTTCTCTGAGGCTCTTTGTCTGATTGCAAGATAGAGATAATAATAATTTTCATTTCTTAGTGTTGCTGGGAGGATCCTTAGGACCTTGGCATGTTGTAAGTGCTCTCTATGTGTTTGGTTTTGCAATATTGCAAGCTAGAGATGATCTAGTGAAGATGGAGAAGAGGGTAGAACCCGGACAGGTTTTAGAGGTAACTCCACCGGACATGCTAACATTTTGATACTGAAAGTATAGAAACTGATGAATCAAATGTATTTGCCTAATGACACATTTACAGCTTGATATAATTCTTTTGAATAAGAGGTAAGTCATAAAAGAATAGAATTAGCCTGCCATACTATCAGGGAATTTTAAATCTGTAAAAGAACTCAGCAAACTCAGCACAGTGGCTTCCAAAAAGTGCTGCTCAAAGCCTAGGGGTTCTTAAGCCTAGGGGTCCCCAGCAGTGGAGCTTACAACAGGAGCTGCCTTCCCCAGGATGAGCCCATTTGGAGATGATAGCACAATGCCTTCCTCCTACTAGGCATTTTGGGTAAGTTGAAGTCTTTGATAGGTTACAAAAAAAAAAAAGAAAGAAAGGAAAAGACAAAAATAAAAAAGAATGAAAAAGAGAAAGCAAGAAAAAGAAATAAGCAATTGTAATGTTCATTTACAGATCTTCTAAAAATGCTTAAAACAAATCACCAAACTGCCTCCCAAGTAAGCAGTTAAATTCCTTCAAATTTTATTGTTTATATTGTGTATATTATGGTAACCAATCTAAAATAAGATGTCTCTGTTCTTAAAATCCATTTTCTCACTCCTTATCAAGGAATTCGTTGAATCTCCACTTCAAGTTAATTTCCAAGCTCAAGCAATGCCTCTAAACTATCTCCTTTTTAATCTCCTTCAAAACTTATTCACCCTTAATACTCATTTCTTATGAAAAACAGTATAGGTCTTCGTCTCTCCTAGCCCATACTTCCAGAATCTCAACATTATCTTTGCACACCTAAAATGCTCATCAAGATTTCTGTAAACAAAGACATCCTTTTTCAAGAGAAATTTTAGTTACCCACATAAAAAAAAAATCTTAGATTTTGTATCTACTGTCTATAGGCATGGGTGGGAACAAAACTAACCAGGTTCTAGGGCTAACTACCAAAGCAGAGCTGACACATAATTAAATGATGGCATCCATCATGATGTGGCCACCTCGGGTGCTGTCCAGGTTGACACTATCTCTGGAGATTCGATCTGATGGGTCATGTTTGTAGGCAAAAGTTTGACAGTCATTGTCGACCACCAGGCATACTCCTTGTTCTGGGTAATTCAGCTAGTTTAAAGCAAGACATTAACCAGTAGCATGGTGAGTGTGAAAGGAAACCAATCAGGAAACCAGCAGAGAAGGCCCATCCTCTGGGCTCTGACACAGCAATGGTCCGAGGGAGAGTCACTGGGACCCTGTGAGGCAGAGTGGAGCCTTGCACTCACACAGAATTACCAGACTTATGGCAGCAAAATTTCAAATTCCAAGTCCTGGAAAAAGATTGTTAAGACCCAGCCTTCTTTAGCAATAACTGCCTCTAAAAACGAGTTGAGTTGGCCCTGAGATTGAGGACATCAGTTTCTGTGGTGAGCAATGCTGGGAAAGGCTGAAATGGACAGATTGGAAGAGTTTGTTTATACATAAAAAGCAGGGAAGCTACTTATTTTATTTAGTGGCAGCTTTGGAATTAGATTTAAAAAAACTCAAGATAGTGATATGAAATGCTCAGGTCCTTTGTGTCCATGAGGAATCTACTCTTTCTTAAAATGAATTTATTTTTATTTTAAAATAGTTTAGCGTCTGAATTCTGGTAAGTAAACTATTATTAACTAGGATTATGTGTGTGTTTAGTATTTATATCCCTGTTAGTTGGTTGCATTACTGTGCAATATATTTGTGGAGAAGGCCTGGGAAGTTTTCAATCATGACAGAGGCTATCTTCACATTTTGTTATGACAAGTCATCCTTATGAATGAGTATATATGCTATATATACCTATCAGTCTATGCATGTAAAACAAATAAATGTGTATTGTACAATCTTTGTTTCAGAATGTGGTAATCAGAGGCAAAAGATATACATGTTGTTCTTAGTCCATATCCGCTATAAAGTTTAAGGCACTTGTGTTCAGCTTTGATGTGACAAGGTCTAGCCTTTGGACATACTCCACAGCAAAGACACACACAAAAAAAGGTGACTGAAGACTAAAGAAAGGTGTGCAGAGTGAGAGTAAGAAGGTGTAGAGTAAGGTTTACAATGGCCAGCCTACAAAACGTCTTCACCATGACACACTGTAAGCACATAATCCAATTTTCAGGTAGAGTTATAACTTCCTCCAAAAGAAAACGTTTGATAGTTACAGTATTCATAGGAACATTTCATCCAAAATTGGATGAGAAAGAAAGGGGAAAAAAACAAGAGCAATGCATGCTACTGTGAATTTGTAGTCCTTGTAATAATTAGACTAGGTAGACTAAAAGTGTCTCATTCTTATGCATTGTTGAATTACCCCCAATTTTATTTTTCTATATTTTTCATTTTTTGGCTCCCATCTAGTATAGATAATTGAAAACTATAACTTTTCTATTGTTTGACCAATAATAGTGAAACCAACTAAGAGGATCTACATTTCTTTTTTTCCATTTGACCTCAAAAATCAATGCCATCTATTTATGTTAAGCCATCTAGTTGGGCTTATAATAATTGATTGCCATGTTTATTATTGCATTAATCTTTTAGAATCTGTTAATTTACATTCACTGTTTTACATCAGCCAAAGTAGCCCATTTCTGACTATGCTGCTCCTTCTAGAATTGCCCTGAGTCATGTTCACATCTTCTCCAAGTCTCAGTTTCCATGGTAGTCACTGTCAACACAGGGTCATTTTTGAAATGCCAAAGCAATTATCTAATCAGTTCACATCACTCTTATTATTAATGAAAATATTTTCTTCAGACTTCTATTGTCTAAAATTCCTACTGTTAATGTAAATTTATAAGATCTGTCATTTGATACACATTATCTCAATGTTTAAGTAACTCATTATTGATTAGCAAGAACTCAGACAAGTAGGATTCAAGTAAAGTATGGGTAAATTGTGGCAGACATACAAAAAGGAAAGCCAAACAAACACACTAGATCTCTGAGAATAGCTCACAGTCCGTCAGCACACATACTGAACCCTCTATGGACTGGGTACTCAGGCAATGGAATAATAAGCTGGAAAAAAAGAAAAAGAAAAACACACTAGTTTATGACCTCATGAGACTGCTGAAAATAATTGGGAGATCACCAGGGAAGGTTCAGAAACAAATGAAGCCAACCTTTTTTTTTTCTAAGCAATTTCATGAAAACTTCTGATCGACTCTCCCAGAACCTCAGCACTCCTTGATCTGTTAAGGGCTACAGTGAAAATTTTCCAACTAAATTAATTGTCTAATAATGATATCGATCCTCTTAGTAAGTAGAAAAAATTGTCCTTACCACTAAAATATTATTTTCATTAATGTAATACTTATATAATGTACTAATGCACAATATGTACTAATGCATCATGTCATGAGAACAAAATCTTGATTGTATCTCTCCCATGGAGGAGAAATGTCATTCCATTGATTGTGCCTGGAATGAATCAAGTGCTCCGTGTTCTAAATGGTTTTGAGCTTATATAGAAATTTACAGGAAACTAATGTTGAGTACTCAGGTTAGAGTTGAGAGCTAATTTTGTAACACTGGAGTGTTTTTTACGATATCAGTGAGGTTGACTCATTTTAAGATAAACCACAAGTCAAAGCAGCCAGTAGCACAAATGTTTCTTAAAAGGAAATGTATTCCCAGCATCACATTAAAGCTGCTGCTGATGAGACCAATTTAGGAAATTTTTAAAGGCAGGTATTACTTTCCAGTTCTTTAGCTCACTTTTCTTACTTTTAAATCCTGACTAAGTACTCAGAGAAAAGGAGCCCACCGACTGGAGACAGTACAGCCAGGAGCTGGAGAGTGGTTTTACAGACTGCTCTCATGTTCTCACTTTCCCCTTTTCATCATTTTCTTTGTTATGATTGATCAAAAACTGCAACTGGCTGAGATCACAGAGGGGCCACCTGCCCCTGTGCTGAAAATCCTAATTTCTAGTCATCCCCCTTCTATATCTAAAGTCAATCTAATCATAAAGTGGAAAAAAAGGAGAAAGAAGGAAGAGGGGGGAAAAAATCTACAGTAAATGAAGGCAACAAAAACACCATAGCCCCACCCAAAACAGACAAAGACAAAGCAATTTAAATTAAGGACGCCTTTCTTATTTTTCAATCATGTAACTAAAAAGGGAAGAAATAGGATGTGTTATTTAAAATATTTTCAAATTAAGTAAATCAAATTTGAAATTTGCCACTTGCCAGCCTGAAAAATGCAAAATGGTTTGTATGTGCTTCCTTCTTACAATGAAATAATTCCTTAGAATAATTAATGTCAGCCAGGTTCCTTATTGCTAAAACATGACTCCTGGTCATGTTTTGATACTTAGATCCTACTTACCTTCATGTTCAGTCCTCCCTTTCACTTGACTCCTGAAACCCTCTAGCATTATGTCTCCATTACGTGCACTTGGCACTTATCATAGAATGCTTTGGTAGTTCTTCTATGTGTGTGTGATTGTCTCCCTAACTACGCTGGCATCTCTCTAAGAACAGAGAGCCTAACTTCTTCCGTATTGTCTATCATTCCAACCACAGAGCTCCTTGCATGGTCATTATCATCATTATTATGGTAATGAAATAAAGCCAAGTTTTTTCATGAATATCAGCTCAGCCTTGCAACAATCTTTCAAGGGAACTGACAGAGAAGTTAAACAACTCACACAAGGTTAAATATTAGTAGATAACAATTACCTACTATTTATTCAACTGTTACCCACAAAGCAGTAATTTCTAATCTTTATACATCACAGCACACATGAGACATGATATGTTTAGATGGCATGTTAAGGAAAATGGGCTGCTAGTGACTAGGAATAACTTGCCCAGGCTGATGGAAATCTATTTCTTGGTATCCCTGTGACACATTTGTGGCACACTGGCATAGAACGACCACTGGGAAGTTCTTCTGTAAAGCACCTAATATGCTATAAGACAGGGACTTACATGGGGAGGTGGATACAAGAATCAATAAGCTATGATCTTTGCCAATAAGGAGTAAGGACTAGGAGACGGTGTGTGAGATAAGTCCACAAATGATTATAACCCATTGCCAGGAAGGGAGCAACAGCCAGATGAGAAGAACAGAGAAGGCTTAAAGCAGAAGGTGGGATTATGTTCACAGAGTATCTCAGAAAAATTAAGTACTTACTGTACACTTGGCCTTGTGTTAGGCACGAGGGATGCAGTTCCAATCCCCAAGAAGCTAATTTGCAGACTAACAGGGAAATCACATCTACAGCACATTGGTATAAGAGAGAGAAGTGGTTTTGATCATGGAGGTATATATGGGGTCTTGTGAGAACACAATTGACTTGAAAATTAAGAAGAAGTGAAGTCTTAATAAGCAGAAACCTTGGGTATGAGAAAGTAGGCTGATCTACATGAAAGGCATAGCCATAATAAATAGAGTGAGGAATCATAATAGTTAGATAATAACTGGAGAAATATGAAGAGAAACACTGGTGGGAGACAAAGTTGGAAGTAGGTGTGGTCCAGAGCAAAGGGAAACCGGAGCCCTAAGTATATTTGTAGGCTTGTTGTTTACTAAAAACATCAGAAATGAAAGCAGGAAGGTGATACAAAGTCTTAGATAGGGCAGGGACGAAGGTCCCAGGTTTAGCAAATAAAATCGTGGGATGCCCAGTTAAATTTGAGTTTCAGATAAACAACAAAAAAACTTTTTTAGTACATCTCTTACAATATTTGGGACACACTTCTGTTAAAAAAATTATTTGTCATGTATTTGAAATTTATCTTTAACTGGGAGCCCTTTCACGGGAAATTCTCATGGAAGGGATGGGATTCAGAGGTCAAGAGAAAGTAAGCCTGGGCTGTTATGCAGTGCTTCTCGGGGTGTGTCTGTGGTTCTCCTGTAATAGAATCATTTGGAGTGCCCACACGTTTCTCAGATTCCTGAACTCCACTACAGACTTGCTTAATCATCATCCCTCAAGGTAAACACAGGAAACCTGCATTTTAAAGTTCTTCAGATGGTTCGGTGATTTCCTATAGTCTGAGAACCACAATAAGGAGCTTTCTCAAATATAAGAAATGAAGAAGCAGGTGAGAGTCGCCATGCTGCAAAGAAGTAACAACTCTCACATAAATGACCTCTGGATCCTGATTAGTTTACGAGATAAGTTCAGGCTGAGGAATTGGGAGTCAAGTTTGCAACCTGAAAAGAGCAAGAAAATATTGATGCATTCACTTGAAGATACTGAGGATAGGTGTCCCCAAGTTATTACTTAAAAAAAAAATTCTTAGGAGTAGTGAGAACCCCAAGGCGACATAAATAGCATGGATGTGTAACAGATTTGCTCAACAACATAACTTTATCAATTCTTGACAGTTCGAGGTAATAAGAGTAGCAATAGAAATTAGAATCTGAGGTTAATTAAGATTAAATTAATTAATCTAATAGAAGGCAGGAATGACAGGAAGTCAAAGACATAAAACGCTCAAGTTCAACAAGTCCAAGCTGGAAAGGGAGGCAGGCCATCATAACAAAGAAAGTGATAATGGTCATAGGAAATTCAAGGAACTAAATCAGGATGATTTATACAATTTATATAATGGGTATAAAGATTGATTTCTCCAGAAAAAAATGGAAGTTGGACAAGTCAAAGAGATGAGATCAACAGCATGGCCAGTGTTGACTAAAGCTGATTGTGTGGGTATCGAAGTTTCTGGCAACAAGATGTGAAACTAAAATTTAAAAGAGTCATCAAGATAGATGATGAAGTTGCTCTAGATGATTGTTAGAAGTGAAATAGAAAAGAAGGCTTGAAGTCATTGAGATTTGGTATTGTTTTTTAAAATGCTTATTTATGTATGGGAAGTAAATCCTAGATTCTAATGAATAAATGATTAGATTCACACCTTTTGTGTGAAAATATTCTCTAAAATATCTCTGATGGTAGGACAGTGAGCTCAGCCTGCATAGCAACAACCAAAATTTACCCTTCTATTTACAGCTTCCCCATTCTGTTATGATGCAAATATGTTTGTTTCCTATTGAAGAAAAGCAGCATTTTCTTTCCAATGATAAAGAGTCTTAGTTTATGGCAATCTGTGAAATGCATTAGGTGAAATGAGATTTTTTTTTTTGCTTTTTCTCGCTTTTATGAAAAAAATTCAATAGCTTCACATTATATGTGAACGTTTTCTCACAACTTTCCTATTTAGAAGCTATTATAAAATAGTCAAATGGGAAGTAAATGTTCTCTTTATTTCACAAACCACTTACAGGAAGGCAAAAATGTACAGATAACAGATTCGAGAAAGTGTAAGAAATTCAGGGGATGCCAAGAACAGAAGAAGCATTAGTAATGAATAGTCTCATCAAGATTTATACTGTAGCATTTAATTTCACTTAAAATGTGGTTTCTATGTTCACCTGTCCTTACAAAATTATTACCTAGCGCCCACCTTAGTTCTTGTATCTGTTGTCATCAACATTAAAAAATGTTGGCAGCATTAGGCCTTCTAATAGGAAGACTCATTAAATAATGCAAGTTTTGCAGAGAGAAAGGTTTAGGATATTACTGGAGAAGTAAGCCACGATAAGATCCAGCCTAAAATGGCACATATCATTAAGAGAAACAGTGATATGGTCGAAGGTATGGTGTACATTTTACAACTATTGGTTCTTGGCTTCTAAATTCCAAAGCCACCCGCCAGATAAAATTTTTATCAAAAATAAGTTTGTTATGTAAGTACATACAATGCAAAATACATACCAATGGGCTGGCCGAGTGGCACGATGGTTAAGAACTGGCTTGGGACGCCAGAGGGCCCGGTTCAGATCGCACATATGAGGGCCAGTGATACTGCCCTCTACAGCTAAGATGCTGAACAACAGCTCAACCTGGAGCTGGGATGCCATGAGTCGCCGGCCCGGTGTAGGATGCAGCCACTGCTGCAGTGGGTTGCCATGGGCTACCGTGTCTAGCCAGCAGCCAGCGTGAGCGGCCAGCAGCCACAGTGAGCGGCCATCCAGAAGCCGCATCCTCCACAACTAGACTGAAGAACAAAAGGACAGCAACTTGTCTGTTCCCATCCCCCCAATTCCCCAATAAAAATCTTAAAAGAAAAAATACATACCAATATCCACTCCTTGATTTGCATAATAATTAAATATAATTTCAGTCTTAAATGTCCAACAATATGGAATTGTTACATCAAAAACAAAACAATACAATGAAGCTAATAAAAAAAATCAAATCCCTGAAAAGTATTTGATAACGTGAAATTGTTTGTATTATATTGTTCAGTAAAAATGAAAGGTTAGAAACCATAATAATTGGTTTGATTCCATTGATAAATAAAACATATGCATGTGCCAATAAAAGACAAAATAATTGGACAGCAATAAAATTCATAAAAATATTAGTGGTCTCTCAGCTTGTGGAACTAGAGATGATTTTTATTATATTTTTTATGTTTCTCATGGTTTTCCAAATGTTCTGCAGTAAATGCTTATTATTAAGCCTTAATAATCAATCCAATATGGTAAAATGTTTAACCTGAGTCTTTAAAAACATATGCTGATCTTGAGTGTGGAGGTCAAATAAGAGTTTGCAAGCTGACAGCCACGAGTGTAGCAGTTGAAGCCACAGCACAAATGAGATTGATGGCCTAGGGAACACACATTTCTAAAAATCCACTATTAAATTATGGCATGCAATTATCCTGGGTAAATCCCCATTAAAAATTGAATAAGGACAGCAAAGAAATGAATAATACAGTAAATGTACAACAATTAGATATATATCAAACTCTGTACACCCCTAATAGGAATTACATCTCCTTCAAAGACACTAATTTAGTAAAAAGGGCATCGGGCTTTGGCATCACACACACCCAATTCTGAGCTTCAGCAGCACCACGAACTAAAGATGTGAT
>NW_017731686.1:52084-52753 GCF_001890085.2 Hipposideros armiger | reverse complement strand
TACCAAAAAAATCTGAAAACATTTATCCGTAAAGTCATATGTGCTCCGATGTTCATTGCAGCTTTATTTAACGTGGCCAAGACATGGAAACAACCAAAGTGTCCTTCGATAGATGATTGGATAAAGAAGATGTGGTATACGTACACAATGGAGTACTATTCTGCCATAAGAATAGATAAAATTGTGCTATTTGCAAAAACATGGATGGACCTCGAGATTATACTTTCATATTTGGTTGTTTACATAGAGGGATGGACAGAGAGAAGGAGGGAGAGAAAGAAGGGAGAGAGAGGGTAAGTCAACAAAGAGAAGTCTAAATGCTACAGTTCCAGCAAAAGAGGGGAACCAAATGAAAGTGATATCATGAAAGTCATGAGAAAACAAGGAAGCATAAATTTTTAAAAATTTTTAAGGGGGGAAAATAAGATAGTTGAGAAGGAATGATAGCCGGGATGGAGATACTATTTTATCTAGAAAACCTGGCACTCGCGTTCTCTACAAATTCATTGTAAATCTTAGCCTCACTTGAAACTGAAGAGGTTGAAACAATCAGGTTGGAACTAAAATCACTTTGCATTTTGCTACTGGACTCATCATTTAAGTTTCATTTACATACATTCTCTAAATACTTAAATTCTTAGCTCATTTATCAATTCATTTCATAATTAA
>NW_017731686.1:47534-48753 GCF_001890085.2 Hipposideros armiger | reverse complement strand
AATATCTTATGCCTTCATTTGCTGTCTTGTGAGTGATATTTTGAAATTCTTTTTTTAAAAGAATGTGAAAATTACCTAGATGTGATATTATCTATTTTAATGAGCTTCAGAGTATTCTTAATAGTATTCCAACAAAATGTCAAGTAGCCTTGAAATAGTAAAATATGTTGGAAAAGTTAAAAAATCCTCCAAAAGCAGGGTCATCTTTCCTTCTTCCTTCTCTAGTCAATTTAGCTTATCTCAAGCCACCTAATATTTCACCAAAATTGGTGCTGCTTTCTGGATCTATGCAGAAAAATACCTTTGGACTCCAATTTTTTCTATTGTTCATTTTCTATTTCATTTACTTTTGCTCTTATGATTGTTATTCCCTGCTCTCTACTTTGGGTTTAATGTGATCTTTTTCGAGACTCTTTAGGTAGAAGCTTTTTTAACTTCGTTGTAGACTTTCCTATTTTCTAATACAAAGTTTAAAGCTATAAATTTCACATTAAACACTGCTCTAGCATTCTACAACGCAGTATGTTTTATGGTTTAATTTCTACTTAGTCAAAATACTTTCTGAACTCCTTTGTAATTTCTTCTTTGGCCTATGGGTTATTTAGAACTCAGTTGTTCAGTTTGCAAATAGGTGGGGATTTTGCAGATATACATGTTATTGATTTGCATTTTAATTCCACTGTAGTCACAGAATATATCTTTATTATTTTAATATTTTAGAATTTATTTAGATTAGTTTCATGGCCTAGAAACTGATCTATCTGTGATTTCACATGCACAGTCTCATCTCTGTTTTTGCTGGGAGCGTTCTGTAAAATATCAACTAAGTCAAGTTTCTTAATACTGTTCAAGTCTTCTATGTTCTTACTGATAGTCTATCTGTCTGTCAACTACTGAGAGAAGAATGTAAAAATGTCAATCTCATTGTAGACTCAACCACATCTTTTTAACAGGTATTCTGGAGCTCTTTTATTAGGTACATATCCATTTAAACTTATTAGGTTTTATGAATGGATTTACCACTTTTTCACTATGAAATGTCCCTCTATCTCTAGTGATATTCTTTGGTCTGAAGCATATTTTACCTGATATACTCATATTATAGCTTCTTCCAATTTCTTATAAGAAGTTTGTCGTGATACAGCTTATTCCATCTTTAACCTTTAGCCTAGTGATTTTATATATTTTTTTTTTCAAAGATTTTTATTGGGGAATTGGG
>NW_017731686.1:13847-46746 GCF_001890085.2 Hipposideros armiger | reverse complement strand
CTTTTTCAGTCAAACATTTTACTTCTGAATTCTGTTCATTCTAAAAAGCTCACAATGCATTGATATTGTTTTTGTTTTAAATGATCAATATATATTTTTCTGCAAAACTAAAAACTGAGAAAAAGTATTTCATATTTATTCACATAATAACTTCTGAAGCTCTGATTCCTTTGTGTAAACCCACATACTCATCTGCTAACTTCTACCTGGTGATCTTCATTTGACATTTCTTGTAGTTCAGGTCTGATGATGATAAATTCTCTTACTTTGTTACTTGAAAAAAAAAAGTATCTTGCTTTCATATTTGGAAGCAAATGTTCACTGCATATAAAATTCTAGATTGACAAACTGGTTTTTTTCTTATAGTACTTTTTTTTTTTTTTTTAGCTGAGCCATCCTGCCACCTGTTGGCAGCTCAGCTCGGGCCGGGCATCGAACCACTGTTACTCAGAGCTCGCACTCTTGAGTGAGTGCTTAACCAACTGAGCCACTTGGCCAGCCCTGCTATTCTTATAGTATTTTAAAGATCCTGTTTTCATATCTGACTTGCATAATCTCTGATGAGAGGTCTGTTGTCATTCTTTGTATGTAAGGTTTATTGCTTCTGGCTGTCTTTAAGTCTTTATCAGTTGCATGCAGTAATTAGTTAGGGTGTGCTTGGTGAGATAATTGGGAGATTGTTTGCTATTATTTTTCCAATTTTTTTTCTTTGAACTCCTCTTCCTTTTGGGACTCAAATAGCACATATGGTAGACTACTTGATGTTCTCCCATAGTTTATAGAGAGGATCCATCTATTTTATTAAGTTTTATTTTTCTTCTGTGCTTCATTTTAAGCTCTTTCTATCACTATGTTTTCAAGTTTATCCCTTTTTTGGAATGTCTAATCTGCTGTAATCTCATCCAACAAATTTATTTTTATTTCAGATACTGTATTTCTCATCTCTAGTTCTATATGGTTCTTATAAAAAAAATTCCATTTCTCACCTCATTATGTTCATGTTCTCCTTTAAATACCTGCTCACACAGAGAATATAAAGCTCTTTTAAAGCCCTTTTCTGCCTATTCTATCATCAATATCATTTTGGGGCCAGTTTCTCTTTGCTGATATTTCTCTTAGTTCTAGATTGCTTTTCTTGTTTCTTGTCATGTTTAATATTTCTGATTGGATGCTGGGTATTGTATTGTTACATAGTTGTGTTCTGGATTTTGTTGTTTTTCTTTAAAGGTGTTAGGCCTTGTTCTGGCAGTCTTTGTTACTTGCAATAGGTTTGATCCTCATAAGGCTATTTTTTAAGCTTTCTTAGGGTCAGTCTAGGGTAGCCTTTACCATAATTATTGTTTAGCTCTAATACTAAGTGGAGAACATATTTGTGATATCATTATATGAGCTAAGAGCAGTTATATTAACTTGACATATTACTATGTTATATATGATGGTCTTTCAAAAATAATATATCATTAATGTTTTGAGAAACAACATTTCTAGTTCTCCTTTTCTATTCTGTCACTTATTGATCTGTTTATTCACCTTCAAGAATGCACAAACAGACAAATTAGCATCAACAAAAGTATAAGGAAAATATACGGGAGAAATCTATTATCGAGAACTATTAAATACAAACATGCAAAAACATATACACATTATTAAGCACATTTTAAGTTGGGAAGAGATTACCAGCATTAAATATGAACAGAGAAATCCCTTGATCTAATCCACAAAATATCAACACACTAAGAAAATGAAAATGTGAAATTTAATTATAATGTAAATATTATTAAAATCACTATAATGTAAATGTTACATTAGCCCAATTTCTACAAAGCTGACACAAGTATAATTCAAGTATTGAATAGTAACATTGATTAATAAAAGCTTCCGTGCATTTTAAAATGCACATACAAAACCTAAATATAAAATTATTAAAATATAATAGTAATAATGAATATTGAAAAATTCATACATTGATATATTAAATGAACATTAGGTCAGTTGTCTAATTAGAATTTAAAATTTTCACTTTGTTATAATATGGGACAGATTATCCCTGCTACTGTAAACAACTAGAAAACTGGATAAAACCTATGTAACAACAATTTTTGTACATTAGATAAAAGGCAGCAGAGAACTGTGATCTTGGAAAAGGAAACAAAAGAATTGGGCCTTAAAATTGCGGTAGCTTTTTCTTGGAGGCACGTTTCAGTTCATGGTATAGACAGAGGGATCCCAGGTAGAGGAGAGGGATTGGAGTTTAAGCTGAAGAGGCTGGAGATTGTAGGGCAGAGTTCCAAGCTGGGGATACTACAAAGAAAAGTCATCTTTGGATAACTATATGAGAGTCCCCTAGAGTTCTTGCTTAATTCTAAGGTGTGTGTATATCAGTGCAAGTACATGAGGTTGGGTGAAGAAATACCAGAGAGCTACAAACTGAATAACTGTCAAAGTTTCCACAGGGTAGAGAGGTATTCAAGCTTTCATCAACCAGAGTGGAGAGTTCCTTTTGATCACCTGGAGAACTCAGTAGAGACTCCAAAATGTTCAAGTGAATATTTCAATCAAGCCAATATCACAATTAGGCAAATAACCCAATAAAGTGAGTCACATAAAACTTTTTGTTTTCCAGTGCATGTAGTAAAGGTTAGGTTTACACTATACTGTAGTCTGTTAAGTGCAAAATAGCATTATGTCTTAAAATCAATGTACATACCTTAATTAGAAAATACTTTATTGCTCAAAAATGCTAACCATCATCTGAACCTTCAGTGAGTTGTAATTTTTGGCTAGTAAAGGGTCTGGCCTCCATATTGATGGCTGCTGACTAATCAGAGTGGTGGTGGCTGCAGGCTGGGGTGGCTTTGGTGATTTCTTAAAATAAGAGAACAATGAAGTTGCATTATCAATTGCCTCTTCTTTTCACTGACAATGTCTCTGTAGATGCAATGCTGTTTGATAGCATTTTACCCACAGCAGAACTTCTTTAAAAATTAAAGTCAATCCTTTCAAATGCTGCTGATACTTCATCAATTAAGTGGATGTAATATTCTAGACCTCTTGTCATTTCAACAATTTTCACAGCGTCTTTACTAAGAGTAGATCAGTGGAACAATCAGAACACACACAACATTTATTGATTAATTTTGCCATCTTATATGGGCATGGTTCACGGTACCCCAAAACACAATAGAAACACCAAAGATCACTGATCACCATATCAAACATAATAATAATGCAAGTATTTGAAATATTCAAGAATTACCAAAATGTGACACAGAGACACAAAATGAGCAAATGCTGTTAGGAAAATGCACCTATAGACTTACTTCACACAGGGTTGCCACAAACCTTCAATTTGTAACGAATGCAATATCTGCGAAGCACAATGGAATGAAGCTCAATAAAATGAGGTATGCCTGTATAGGCATACTGATTAAAAATTTTTTGAGAATCACTGATAAATTTGGTGTTAATTCCTTACATCAGGAATAGAGCTTCTGATTTAATAGCATTCTAATGAGAAAAATGTGACCTTTTTATAACAATTTAGTTTAAGATAAGGTTTATAGAAGTATATGGTGCTGAAAGATAGAAAATTTTATTACATTTTAATGATTTGCCTTTCTTTTTTATTGAACACAAGGTGAAAATTTACTAAATTTAAGGAAAAACAAATTTGACAGTTTTCAGTTCTTCCTAATACAATTTTTGACCTGTTGAATATTTCAATGAGGGGAAATAATTTGAAGCCTATGGGTAATAAAATACTACTCTTAAAAAAAGAAAATATATGTTTGTTCTTGCTGAAAGCAAAAGTTGAAGATGAAATGTGGATGACAGAAAAGAACGAGAGAAACAATTACACTCTCTTTCTCCCTAAGATTTTAAGCTTGTGGGGGAAAAAAAGGCACCCCTCTGAGTAAACTTAGTCATTTTGCAGAAAAGGTTGACTTAGGAAAGGAAAACAACGGGGGAAGGTTTCTATTCTCAGAATGGCATGTAGGGAAAACTAAGAAACTCAAAGAAATTACAGAATAGTTGAACAGAAAAGGTATAAAATTATTAACCATAATTTTGGGGCACATTATCCGTTTCACACCTTGTTGTTTGCTCATTTTTCAGAAGTGCTAGTTTGTTACCCAAGATAAATGCACACTTCTTGCAGAAAAGTAGTTTCCCTATTCTATTTTGTACCCAGAGCTAGACAGGTAATAAGGCTTCAAATACTATTTTAATTCATTTTCTCAGCCTACTGTTCTTTTCATTAAAATTATTTTCTCTTGAATTTTGAGCTTCTAGACCCTTGTCTTTCTCTCATCTATTACCTAAGGGGGAAAATGATTAAGAGAACTTGAACAGGACTTATGAATCAGACAGACCCTTAAGAGAAAAGCTTAGTGAAAAGGTTGGAACCTTGCAGAAATATGTTTGTTGCTTTTCATCTTTCATCAACTGCATGTGGATGGGAGAAGTAAGCAATGGCAACAACTGGATTGCTTGCCCTGACAACAGTGTGTCAGGATTCACCCAATTGTTGCTGTTCAGAGTAAGAGCTGTACCTTTATAATCCGGCCTTTTGAATGACTCTTCAGAGCAAGGACAGAGCTGACTACATTTTCTGAGAAGATTAAAAATGAAATCTATTATCGGTAAGAGCAGTCAATACCACAGAGATTCCCTGTTTCATCAAATGGTTAATAGTTGAGATTTATTAAAGATAGAATTAAAACCACCTGCTTCTCCACCTTCTACCATTTTACTTCTACTAAAAGTAATATTGAATTTGGAAGTGGGAATTTTAAAAAGCTTCCTTTGGTTAAGAATTAATAGCTTCTGCTGTGCTAATCTTTAAACCCTAACTTAAAATATTTCCTGTCTGATTAATCTAAGCCTATTCTGAAAACACTTTTATTTCACTGTTTCTTTTGTATTCCTTGGGATCTGTTATCAATTGAGATTTTTCAATACAATGCCTCCAATGCATTTAAGTGTCTTTCACCTAAATGTACTGAATACACATTCATCTACTCCTATCAAAATATTTATTAAGCCTCTCTTGTGTGCCAGGCAGTTTTCAAGGTGCTTGGGATAGAGCGCTGATCAAAAACAGACAAGATGCTCCTTCACGTGGAGCTTGCAAGAGTAAATGACTGAACAAATAAACAAAATAGATTATTTGTATTATAATAAGTACTATGAAAATAATAAAATATGGTGATATTATAGAGAGTGACTAAAAAACCACTTCAGATTGACAGGCAGAAAATGAATCTTATAATAGAGATCTGAATGAGATGTAGGATTAGCCATGGAAATCTTTCAAGAAAAAGTGCAAGTATAAATGCCCCAAATTGGGAATGGACTTGACTGAAGCCAGGAACATAACTAAGGCTCATTCATAGAAGGTGGCAGGGAACAGCTCATGTAAGAATTAAAGGCAGTGATAAAGAATTTAGATTATTTTTCTAAATTCAGTAAAAATCAGGGAGTGATGCAACCTGATGTACATTGCTAGTAGATCACTCTAGCTTTTTAATAGACCTCAGGTTATGTGAAAATAAGGATAAAAACTGAGAACAGTGTAAGGAAGCAGTTGAATATAGCAGGTAGGTCTTGGTAAAGCTTTGGACTGAAGTAGTAACAATAGAGCTAGTGAAAGGGAAACAGATAGATATAGGACACATTTTAGAGGCAGAGATGAAGTACTCAATAATATGCTGGATGTGAGGCACGTGAGAGAAAGAGAAGAATAGGGACTGCCTTCCAAGGTTTTGGCTTGAGCACCTAAGTGCATGGTGGTACCATTTAATTAGATACAGAAGACTGGGGGTAGAATGTTTGGGTAGAGCATCTTGACTCAGTAGTTGGATACATGTATGTAGAAATTAAAGGTATCCACACAGGTGTATATTGAATCCTTTAAAGATGGAAACCATGTTTTTTCACTTTCCTTTGTAGTAATTGCATAGAAGGAGAAGTGCATAAGAGCTAAAGGAAATTCTGATAATGGTTGTCAAAATTTTGTCACTAACATCTTTGAAACAAAATACCTATTTTCCTAGATCTGTAAAATGTGGGGGGCCGGGGGGAGAAATTCTCTAGTCACAGGACAGTGACTGTCTTTTTATGTTTGGATTCCAAGTATCTTGCTTTCATTACCTATTCATTGCATAAATGATCTGGTATAGCATGACACTACCTTGACATTTCCCCACAATCCTCCTTTCTCATCCTCATGGCTTGCAGGAACTAGGGTCCTTTCATAGATCTTGGAGAAAAAAGAGTGTGAGTGACACAGCCCTGTGTCTCCACACAACCAGTCTGCCCAACTTAAACCTGTGAACCCTGACGCCTTCCGCCTTCAGAGAACATTTGAAGGTGGTCAATGTAGCCCACCTGACCTTAAGATTTGGGCAGCCTGATTTGTACATGCATATCCTATCCAAGAAGCTCCCTGAGCTATCATGTAACCACCAACAACCACCCAGAGAAGCCTGGATTAATAGGAATTAAGCTCTTTGGGCCTGTAATGGGGAAACTTTTTTACAAATATCAGGCATTTGTAATGTAACTTAAAATGACCTACTATTTATCTATAACCAAATATCATCCACAGTTCCAAGGCTAAGAAAAAAAATCTTTAAAAATTATATCTTCCGGGGCCGGCCAAGTGGCTCAGTTGGTTAAGAGTGCGAGCTCTGAGCAACAGGGTTGCCAGTTCGATTCCCACATGGGTCAGTGAGCTGTGCCCGAGCTGTGCTGCCACTGAGCCGCCAACAGGTGACAGGATGGCTCAGCTGGTGAGAGCACATGCTCCTAATGACAAGGTGGTCAGTTCAACTCCCACATTGGATGGTGGGCTATGCCCACCCGCAACTACGATTGAACATGGCACCTTGAGCTGAGCTGCCGCGATGGCGACTGGACTTGGAGCTGAGCTAGCTGCGCCCTCCACAACTAAGATTAAAGGACAACAACTTGGCTGTTCCCCTTCCCCAATTCCCCAATTAAAAAAAAAATTATATCTTCCTAGCTTCTGCAGAAGATACCAAATTTACCATGCACCTCTAATGCTCAGCAAAAACTTTTTTAAAGACTTAGTAGTTTTAAGTGAAACGTCTCTTACTAAAAAAACACATTGTGAAAAATAAAACAAATGCTAGAAAACTATTCACTGACAATATCTTTGTCTTCTTGGAGTAGTCACGGTACTTGTGCAGGAACAATAAAGAGTTAGGAAGGAGGGCGATGGAGGAAAGCGTGTACATAACTCCTGTGTTTGTTACGCGAGTATCAGGCTGTTGTAGGGGGTTTGAGAGGGAGCACAGCAAAGCAGCTTATTAGACCTAAAAAAGTATTCACGATCTCTAAACCATGACTTTTTTTTTATTTCTGATTTGGACAAAAAATGATTATAGATAGATATTTTGGAATTTGAGGCAAGAAAAAAAAATGCTCTGAATTGGACTTGCTCCCTGCAAGTATCAGTTCTGAGGCCTAAGAGGTTTTTATTTATTTATTTATGTATTTATGTATTTATTTATTTATTTATTTATTATTTATTATTTAACAAATGAGCATCAGACTAGCATGGTTTTATTGCTGAAATTACAAGTGTTGTTTTAAGATAAATAAGTAATTACAGAAATTATTTGCTTGTTTCTGCAATTATATTCAAGGTACAACAAATTACTTATAATTTTTAAAAATCACCAAAAAAAGCCATGTATTTTAAAGTAATTATTAGCAGCTGTTGGGTTCATGCTGGGTTCTATAGTAGTTCTAAAAAGTAGTAAACATAGGAAAAGCAGCTAAAACGTCTGTATGAATGATATATGATTACATTTAATTAAAATTTAAAAAAATGCTGCATAGAAGAGACATATCTTACATATTTAAGAAACAAAATATTTAAAAGTAAAGAGATGGAAATTATATGCTATGACAGCATAAACCAAAAGAAATATACTATTTTTATGCAAACATCACAGCATATTTTAATAAAGAAAGCATTGCTAGAGAGAAATAGGAATATTTCATAATGATAAAAGCATCAATCTATCCAGAGGTTATATAATTAAAAAACAATATGCATTCAATAACATAGTGAAAATATATGCAACAAAACTGACATATTAAAAAAGATTAGAAAAATGTATACTCATGGTGAGAGACAAAACATTCTTAATATCCGATAGAACAGGGAGATAAAAAAATATAAGTGGACAGAAAACTTGATTAACAAATTTAAGTTAATTGAACATTAAGTTAATATAGAACATTGCTTTCACTAACCACAAAATACATATTTTTATCTACATATGAAATATTTACCAAATTAATCATATGCTGCATCATCAAAGAAGCCTTAAGAATTTCAAAGGATTAATTTCAATCAGAGTATGTACACTTCAAATAGAGGAATTAAACTAGAAATTAACGAAAAAAGATAACTAGAAAATCACCAACTGTTTGCAATTAAGCTTCTAATTTTCAAATAACACACAAGTCAAAGAATAATCACAAGAAAATTAGAAAATATTTTCAACTGAATAATAATGAAAATATTATATATGAATGCTGTGGAATGTAGCTAAAATTCTTAGACTAAAATTTATAGTCTTTGAAGAACATATTTGAGGAAAAAGGCTAGAAGTCAATAATTTAAGATTCCACATTAATAAAAGAAAGGCAGAAGAAGGTAGAAAGAAGAAAATAATAAAAATCATAGGAAAAGTCAATGTAATAGAAAAACTAAAATACAATATATAAATATTCAACAAAGCCAAAAATTGGTCTTTAAAAGATTAATAAAGTCAATGAGTATTATTATATCTTCATATAAACTCACACATTGTCATGGCCCAGGAAAATCTGGGTTAACAACGAAGTAAAGCAATTAATAAAAATCTAGTATAGTTTTACATCATACAATTTAAAAGCTATTTTTGTGTGACATTGTAAAAAGGTTTTTAGCATCTAGATTTACACCCAAAATATGTTTTTAGGGGGAAATGCATGTGTCATACCACTATGTACAGCAACATAAATTTGTCTTTTCCCCACTTCTTCTTCCAGGGCAGCCAAGCATGAGTAGGAAAGTTATTGATTATACTGATTAGATTCAGTTTTTAAATCATACCACTTAAATTCAGCTAGACCCTTAGAAATCCTGTCATTCATATTATATACCTCCCAAGAGCACTGAGCTCCCCAACCTCGCATCCATTCACACACGTTCACGAAATATCCTTGAATTCTAATTTCTTAATAAGATTAATATGCTCTGACCTTGATATCTAAAGTTTTCTTATTACTTTGTTTATTTTTAAATTTTTTGGTCTTTGTTGATCACACATAAGGTTCTTGAAAATAGATTATTGTCATTTAATGCTGTCTCTCCAACATCTAAAACAGTGTTGGGAACAAAATAAATGCTTAAATATTTGCTAAAAGAATATATTGGGGGTTTGTTTTTTATTATTGTGGGCCAGGTTATTCAAGCTCTGAAAACTAAAGCACAAGATAAAATGTTAAAAAGCACCGTATTTCCCCATGTAAAAGACGTTCCCATGTATAAGACACACCTTAATTTTGGGGCCTAAAATTTGAAAAAATGTATTATATAAAGTTATTGAACTCAAGTTTTATTCATCATACAATTTATACAACTCCTCATCACTGTCAAAACTCCCAAACGTTAGCTATAACCACTGTATAAGACACACCCAGTTTTTAGACCCCAAATTTTTCCAAAAAGGGTGCGTCTTATACATGGGGAAATATGGTATCTTCTCAAGGGGCTGCCTGAGTGGCTCAGTTGGTTGAGAGTTGGCTTGGGAGCGTGAGCTCTGGGTAGCGGGCTGCCGTTTGGGATCCTATGTGGGCTGGTGATGCTGTGCCCTCTGCAGCTGGGATGGTGAACAACAGCTTGACCTGGAGCTGGGCTGCCGTGAGTGGCCGGCAGCCAGTGTGAGCGGCTGGCGGATGGCAAGAGCTACCTACAGTGGGCTGCTGTGGGCAGCTCTCCAATGGCCAGCGGCCAACTGCCTCAGCCGGGAAGAGCAAAATGGTCATAGTGCCAACGTGGGCCAGTGGCGACATCCTGCACAACTGGACTGAGGAGCCAGGGAACTGCGGCTTGTCTGTTTCCCTTCCCCAATTCCCCAACGTTGTTCGGCTCCCCCAATTCCCTATTGAAATCTTAAAAAGAAAAAAAGATATCTTCTCAAAAACAAGAAAAAGCTAATAAAAAAGTACTACTGGGCTAAATATAAGGAGAATATGAAACAGAAAGAGGCATGCAGAGGACCAAAATACTGAAGCCAGTTTTGTTTAGAAGAATTTGCTGATGCCTGAAAAATGAAGTTCTGGTTTGACAACCTCATCAGGTGAGACAGATGGAAGATAAAGCTCAGTGGCCACCCAAAATAAGGAGTTCTCAGGAGAACCTCTACATTATGTAGGTTTATCAAATTGCTAAATGCTTGAGATAAAAGGGTAAACCAGAAGGAAATCTACCCAACCACATACACACAATAGATTCTAAGGAAGATTATCTTCGCACAAAGTCAGGTGAAATCTTTCCAACACCATTTTTTTAAAAACTATCCTTTCCCTTTAAAATGCCTTTGCTCCTTTGACAAAAAACAATTGACTATATTTATGTGGATCTCTTTCTAGGTTCTTCATTCTGTTCTATTGATCTATGTATCTATTGTTTTGCCAGTAGAACCTTGCCTTGATTGTTGAGGCTTCATAGTCTTACAACTGGGTAGAGTGAGTCTTCCAACTTTGTTATTCTTGAGTATTGTGTTGGCTGGTCTTGGTCGTCTGCATTTCTATATAAATTTTTGAACAAGGTCATCAAAGCTACAAAATAACTTCTTGAGATTTTGTTTGTGATTGTATTGAATCTATAGATCAATTTGGAAAGAATTGATATTATAAGAATATTAAATCTTCCCATCATGAACATGAAATACCTTTTATCTAATATACTTTTAATTGTAGTTCCACAAAAGAAGAGGGAGAGAAAAGGAGACGGAAGAGGAGGAGGGGGAGGGGGAGGAAGAAGAGGGAAAGGAGGAGGAGGAGGGGGAAGAGACTCAGGGGGACAGAGACCTGGTAGGTTACAGAGAACCAGAGATGGGGACAGAAATCCAGACAGGAGAAGGAGAAGAAGAAGAGAGAAGGAAGGAAGGGGAAGGAAAGAGAGTAGATGAGAGGAGAGGAGAAGGAAATGTTAAGGTTATATTTTAAGAGATATAGGATGAGAATTTTCCATAATTAATGGAAAAACCAAACCCCAAATTTTTTCTAACAAAATTCTGGAAAAAAAAAATGTTAAATGCTAATCTTAGATGCATTGTAGAGAAATTAACAAAGACCGTGCAAAATTTTTAAACAACCAGGTAATACTTTTTAATAACATTGAAAGTAGTAACAAACTGATATATGATATTTCAAAGAGCATCTACAAAAACCACGAGTACAACCAAATTCTCAATGTAATAAAAGGTTTCTAGAAACACTTTTAAAGAATATATGTAAATTCAGGCATTTTCTGATGGAATAAACTGAGTTTATCATTTGAAGTCTTCTCTAAGGAAAATATTAAAGGATGTACTGTAGGCAGAGGAAGGTGATACCATATGGAATGCTTAAAATACATAAAAATAGAAAGACCAAAAAATTAGTAAATATGTGAGTGAATTAGAAAAAGAGAAATAGTGCTCAGTATCTCTCATTTTTTTATACTAGTTCCAATAAAATACTAAGTACTAAATACATCTCACAAAGACTTACAAGATATACACAGAGAAAATTACAAAACCTTCCTGGGAGTCACTAAAGATGCTCTACATATTTGGAGAGATATTCCTTTATGATTGGAAAGGTAAATATTTTAAAAATATCAAGTACTGCAAATTAATTTTGAATATCTTAAAACTTTATCAGATTCCAAAAGACATTTTTATGGTGCATAAATTTGTTTTTAATATGTATATTAAAATGAAGAGGGTCAAAAAATTCCAAAACATAGTAAACAAATTAGACTGTTGCCTCATTACAATTATAAAAATAAATAAGGTCTAAATGTATTAAAGACATAAACCTTGAAAACTATCTAAAAGGTGATGAAAATAATGTAGGACAATACATGAAATCAGTGTATGGCATAAACCATAATAGAAAAAAAATGAATAAATTCTAAAACATTAAACCTAAAAACTTTCTTCACCAAAATCACCACATAGAGAGTAAAAACAAAGACAGTTGGGGAAAAGTTATTTACAATAAATAAAATTGTCAAAACCAGTGTATGTAGAATATATAAAGAACTTCTACAAATAAATAAGAAAAATAAAAAAGTGAACGGCCAAATGACTTAAAAATTTTGTAAATGACTTTACAAAAGATGATATTCAATATCCAATAAACATGATAATATGTTCAACTTTATTGGTAATCAGGTCAATCCAAATTAAAATAAAAATCTGAAAATGCTCAGGAGCTAATAATACATGAGTACATCAACATAACCACCTCAGAAAAACGTTCAGCATTAAACAGCGAAGTTTAAGATTCACATCCCCTAAGTTCTATCAATTCTGGGAAGATGATTTAAAGAAACAGACACATATGAGGTATGGATAAAAAAATATGGTGAATGTTTAAACTTAAAAAAAAATATTACAGTAAAAGACACATTGCCATTAATCCCCCTCAAAATACTACCCCACCACCCCACCACCCTACCACTCCCCCACCACCACTCCCTCCCCAAACCCCCGCTTCAAACACACTTATCCCATTGTTCTTGCCACTTTCTGAAGCAGTTCTGGAAGTCCTCTTTCGTGAGTGTCTTCAGTTGTGCTGTCGTGGCTGCCTTGATGTCCAGAATGGTTTCAAAACGCTTTTCTTTCATGGTCATTTTGACTTTGGGGAAGAACCAGAAGTCTCACGGTGCCAGATCCAGTGAATACAGTGGATGAGGACACACAGTCAAGTTTTTATTTGACAGAAATTGCCGGATACTAGAAGCGATGTGTGACACAGAGCATTGTGATGATGGATGATTTACAGCACACCTTAAAACACAGCTTCTTTCAACAGTAGCTCACACCTGACTGACTGTACCAAGTAAGCTGAAACTTGTCATGCACTGTTACTAAGGTTCAATACGTCATTTCCCATATTGAAGATTCCCTGCATTTCTGTTGAGTGGCACTCGGTAGCAGTATTCACTGTATTTCTTGATCACAATGGAAAGGCTCCATATCACACATTGCTTCTGGTACAACAATTTTTGTCAAATAAAAACATTACAGTGTGTCCTCATCCTCCTTATTCACCAGATCTGGCACCGTGTGACTTCTGACTTCCCCAAAGTCAAAATGACCATGAAAGGTAGTTTTGAATCGATTCAGGAAATCAAGACAACCACAACAGCACAACTAAAGACACTCATGAAAGAAGACTTCCAGAATGCTTCAGAAAGTGGCAAGAATGATGGGATAGTGTGTTTGAAGAGAGGGGGTGTATTTTGAGAAGGATTAATGGCAATGTGTCTTTTACTGTAATACATTTTTTTAAATTTAAATATTTGCCATATTGTTTGATCACACCTTCTATGTGCCCAGAGACAGGTACAGGAAGTTTCATGGCAGCATTGCTTGTAATATCAAATACTACAAATAACCCAAATACCAAGAGTAGAATTTATGAATAAATTGTTGTATACTCAAAAAAGAAATATTATGCATCAATGCAAATGAATGAGCTCTGACTGTATTCCACAAAATGGATAAATCTCACAAGCATAATGTTGAATGAAAGAAACAAGAAACAAATACACATATTATGGTTCCATTCAAAAACAGTTAAAACTAATCCACATTTTTAGGAATGCATAAATAATTGTAAATAGTCCTTTTTAAAGGCAAGAAATGATAATGATGGGAAGACTGGAAATCTCTGGAGGAAGAAGGGAATTTATAATTGGGGAAGGGAACAGGGGGGCTCCTAGGCTGGCAGTCAGTTCTGTCTGGAAGCGAATGGTATAATAGTATCGTGAGCAGTCACCTCACAATTATTCATATATATTTTATTTGCTCTTTCCTATTCTATGTAAATTGTTCAATTAAATAAGACAAAGACCAGAAAAGAATTGACTGTCCTGCCCTGTTAAAATTAAAGGTATTTTATTATTTTTCTGTATATTTTATAATAAAAGAAGGATTTTTGAGGGGAGAGTAGAAGTTAATTCTACTTTCAATAAAAACTTCCAGAATAAATAATTAACTTACTCTCTTTATAACTTCACATCTATTTTTCTCTCTCCTTCTATACTACTTTCTCCGAAGTGAAAGTTGCCTGGTCTAACTTTCCTTTTTGAACTTGCATTTTGCTGTATACTCTCATCCCTCAGGGACTTCTTATAACACTTGCTTTTTTTTCCTTTTTCTGATGGTCTTTAAAACATGATCCACAACACCCACTTGCATTCCCCCGCAATCTGACCACTCATTAAGCCTCCACAATCTGGTTTCTGTCACTACCAAAGTTCACAGTTCTTCCGAAAGCTATGTTCAATAACTATTCAGGTCCTACACCCTTGAGTTTTCTTCTGGATTAGCTTGGTTTTATTTTATTTGAAAAACAAAACCAAACCTAGAAATGCAAACACAGACTGATCTCATCAGGATAAAGGATAAGGAAAATAAAAGTAAAGATGTTGTGGCAGCTGACAAAAGGGTAATAATGTGTATGAATTAGATGCAAATAAGGTTTAAAGTGAAGGGAAAGAAATAACAAAACACTTACGGAACTAGAGAGGGCCTGAGAAAAGAATGGAAGGAAGGAGAAGGAGATTTGATATTAAGGAGCATATGCCAAAGGCAGGGTTCTGGACGTGACTTTTCACATATTTTGCCTCATATAATTCTCACAATAACCTGTGGAATAGGTATAATTATTATTCCCATTTTATGTAAAATGAACTGAGACTCAAAGAGGTTAAATATCTTTGCTAAGACGGAAGTGGGAAAGCGTGATGATCACTAAGCTCATAATCTTGGTGTCAGGGTTCTGTCAGGGTGGAGATGGACCAGTCAGGAGAAAGCCCCGAGAAAGCAAAGGGAGTTACAGAGCTTCAATTTGTTTAATCTTTGCTTCACTTAGAACACCTACCACAATATCGTTTACATAGTAAGCACCCAATGATTTATGACTAAAATTTGCCCAACGTCATATAAATCAAAGAGACATTATTCATTATTTACTCAATTAGTTATTACTTAGTAAACATTTATTAAATACCCACTAAGTGCCCGATTCTTCACTTTTTCAAGGATTTTATTTCACAGGAAATGTGACTGTTGGGAAAATATTACATCATGCGAATGGAGAAAACGATAACATTGCTCAGAAATAAATTTTTGGTATGGAGTTCCGATACAAATTTTGCCACCCACTGGAAATACTTCTGGCCATATGATGAAAAAGCTAAAATACTCTTCATTTTTCTACTTTGTTTTATAACTTTAAGTAACCTTGATTTGTATAACTTTAAACTCCTCTTCTCTATGTCCTAAAACAGCTTCCAGCAGAGTGTGTGAGGTGAGACTGTTCAATCTGTAATCAAGTCCACAGGATTTGATGCCCAAGGTAGACAGAAGAGTTGGTCATTTTCACTTTTGGAAGGAGTTCATAACACATGGAGCTGTTCACTCTAAAGGAAGAGAAACCATCCCACTGAACTCATAGAAGATTTACAGTGAAACTCATGAGTGATGAAATCCTTCTGAAGAGCCGACTCACACAGCAAACATGTGCCATGGCTGTGAGGAGAAACCTGAAGTAAATGAGAAGTGAGAGCAAAAGGAGATTATTCATGAGAAAAACATCAGACAAATTCCAATTCAAGAGCATCATACAAAACCTGACCAGTATGCCTCAAAACTGTCAAAGTCATCAAAAATTAGGAAAGTCTGAGAAACTCTCACAGCAAAGAGCCCAAGGAAATATGATAACTAAGTGGGATGTGGGATCCTGGATGGGATACTGAAAGAGAAAAGGGACACTACATACAGACTAAGGAAACCTGAATAAATGCTGGACTTTAGTTAATAATAATCATGTATCAATATTGGTTCATTAATGGCAATAAATGTGCCATATTAATGTAAAATAGTAATAATAAGGGAAGCTGGGTTCAGTGTATGTGGGGACTCTCTGTGCTCCTAAATGTTTTCTGTAAATCTAAACTTGTTTAAAGATTAAAGTCTTATGTTTATTCTTTTTTAAAAAGGAGATTATTTATACAAAATTTATCTTTGGTGAGATTAAAAGCATGAAGACCCTTCCATAAATCTAAAAGTTAAGATGAATGGTTAAGATTAACTTGTTTAGGAATATTAAAAATCAGATAAGAAACAGGTACGTAGAGGGAACAGAGAAGGTGATTTAGTTCACTAGAAACCCTAAAGATGAAAATCTGATTGAGAGTTACTTTCACAAATCATGACTCATTGAAAAGTAAAATATAGATTTGAGAAGCAAGAGAGTTATTTACTGTTTAGGATTATATTTGCACCACTACTGTATTTCATTTATAAGAAAATCAGGAGTATTAAAAACAGAGCCTTTATCCACCCAGTGAATTGCCTTCTAAATTACATGAGTTATTATGTAAAATGGACTTAATCTTTTATCATCCATTTGAGATATTACCATTCACTTGAGACCACAGGAGTTATTACACATCTAAAGTGACATTTTTATCTTCAATAAATTCTAATTCAGTTCATATATTAGCTGGAGAAACACAATTTTAGTGTGCTTAATCAAAATGCTTTATGGATTCTTCATTCCATGTCATAATAGTATAATGCTTTAACAAAAATAATAATTAAAATATTCATTTGAATAATCATAAGGACACTTTTCTCTTCAGTATCTTTAAGGGAGCCTATCAAATGGACCAAGCTTGTTCAGCAATTCATACTCCCCAAAGGTGTCATCATAATTCAAGGATTTAATTTTCTTAATTTCCCATTTACTTAAGATTTCTCTATAGGTATCATTTGGTGATTTGAATTTCAATAATTCATAAATAACTTATAGTCTTATAACTCATAAACACATCTTTATTGTCACTTCTATAAAACATATATTTTTGTAATCCAGCATTCATTTGATTTCAACATAATAGACAAACTTGTGAATAATTACAGTTGGTATGTTATTTTATACTATAAACTGTTGAAAAGGACAGGGTACACCTTTCTGTAATTATAATGCTATTTGCACAATGGCATATCCTAAACGTTTTGTGAAATTAAATACCATATTTGGTTTATTTATATAAGCCTTTGTATGCAGTGTTGGTGCATAAGACTTATTTCCATTATATGGCATGTTTTCAGTTTAAATTCAGAGGTTTGGGGTTTTTTTGGTGTTTTTTTTTTTAGTTTTACATGCCCTATTTGTAATAATATTCCTTCATTCAAGATCTGTAATCTTCCCAATATCACTGACAGTGTGTCTAATGAACTTGCATTACTGTATATATATATATATATTGTTTGTTTGTTTGTTTGTTTTGTTTTGTTTTGGTGCCCAAACCCAGGATACTGTATATATTTTTAAATATAATTTTCTATCTCATTTTTCAATATCTTCACCTCCATGACCATACAATCACTAAGTGGCTTTTGTCTCTAAACTGACAAGCTCCTTTGATCAAATTTCTAAAGGTTTATTTTAAGGCAAACCTTTATCTAGAGTGGTTATGCTTATATTACTCGTCAAATTTTACACACACACACACACAAACACACACACACACACACACACACCAGTTTCTCTAAATTCCTAAAAGGTTTATTTTACTATTTCTATATTTTTTTCTTGAAAACAATTTCTACTCCATAAATGGAAACCACATATTGACCCCCATAATTTAGCCCCATTAGAGAAGGTGATGGCCAGCTATCCTCTCTCTTTCAGCAATCCAAATCTTTTGAGTAACCTTTGAGCCATCTCTCAACCGGAATAAATAAATGTAGTATTGAACTTGTAAAAAAAAACTAATTTCTTTTATTTATTTTTTTTTGTATAAACCAAATAAAGTTAATTTTCATGTTAGTACAGGCACATACTAGCATTTTTGTTTTATTATCATAGAAATGGCACACATCCATGCTCAACTCTTAATCTCTTGACTATTAATATCATTTATGGATTTAAATTAAACTTCAAAAAGGAACAAGCCTTAAATAATTCAGTCATACCTTCAGGCAATCCTTTCTAGAGTTTTCTCAGAGGATTTTAGGTTACACTGCTAGAATGTTTACTTTTAAAACATGTTTTGAATGTCCCTGTCCAGAGCCATAAGCTTGATTTTGACAAATACTAGTTCTTTAATACAATAATTTCAGTGTTCATGTCTAGCCACTTTCCTTCAAGTTTTTTAATACTCCTAGGATGTCTGGGCCCAATAATCTTTTAAACTTTAAATACAGGTTTTAGCTACTCCCCATTGCATTAATCACTCATTTGAAGTATTTTAACAAGTAAGGAAATAAATCAGCATGAAGTGGAAGAAGCTAAAATCTTGCTACAGTTAATAGAAACCTGGATGCAATTTGGAGAAAATCTGCACAGACCCAAATTTGTTAATTATGGGAGAAATTGTAACATAGTAAAAGCACATCAGTAAGGAAGAGGAAGAAACATGAAAGCAAAATACATTTTTTATTTCCTCTTATAATATTTTATGAAACTACTTGGGCTAAATGTTATATTTTAATATAGAAGTATTATACCCCATGAACCGTACATAGCAAGTTATTTGTAGTATATTTACCTACATGTGGTTAGAATGTAAGTCATCTATTAATTGTGAGTTTTACTATAGTCACTATGATTAGTCTTCTACCATTGGCCTTCCATTGGCCTATGACCTTGAGAAGGACTAAAAAGACACAAATGGTTTATAAAGCCAGTTTCAGTGTTAAAGAGTACAATTTTTAGGATTAGCATTTTTTCCTTCCTTATGTAACAAAGCTATCATAAATTGTATTCATATTTCATAAACTAAAGAGATTTGGAGATGAAATTCACATTTTTATACTGATGAGAAATCATAGTAGAATGTTAACTTAATTATCTCCAAATCTGCATCTGATTTGAAGTGATGGTTTATAAGCTAAATAAATTTTTCTGGGTCAATTACCTCTGTGCTCAGTAAAATAAAATTCGAGCCAATGACAAAAGTTGAAATTAAGGAATGAGAAAAAGCAAGGAACCCTCTCTATGATTAGTTACCTATTTGGGGATTTCTGAAAGAACAAATTTATGGAGTTAATGTAATGAGCTAGTCTGAGATCCATTCCAAGAACATCAGCTTGTCTAATTAGGTTTTTGAGAAATTTTGCCAAGAATAAATAAGTTACAAGAAAAGTTTCTAGTTTCTATGAGTGATGTATTTTTCTATCACTCCATTTCATGAAATTTGGCCTTTATTCAAATCCCTCATTTATTCTTAAATATTTGTAACTGGTGGTTACACTTTTATTGACGACAGCATTATCCTCTTATTTCCAAATAAATTTCCTGTTGACTGACACCTCCTGAGGAACTACCTCCTTTAAAATAGTTCTGGGTTCAGCGTATATTTTCTTTCTGACTTTCTAATAGCCAGCAGAATCTAATCACGTGGGTCATTTTAATGACTCAAATTTTCAAAAACCCTAAGATTCTGTGTTTGCTTTAATGGTTAATAATTAATCAAAAAATGTAGCAGAAACTGAGGAAATATTATGTAATGCACCGTATTTAACTGAGCTTATAGCATTCTTACAGTTTAATTATGCACTGTATAGTTCCAATACGGTCCCCAATGGCCAAGAAGCAATAACTATATGGTGAACTACAAACCCAAATTTGTCACTTTATTTTGACATTAAGGATATAAAATATAAGTTATGACTGAAATGAGCATTTGTTTGTATTCACGCTGAATAGCAATGGGAGAGCTTTGACTTTTATGGCCCTACTTTTGTTGCATGGTGTCATTTTAGTCTGCATACATTTGAAAAGCAAAAAGCCTTTCAATTTACCATAATCATAATTGATAAGTGACATTCAGCTAAACATTATTCAGAAGATCTCCTGGTCCTTTATCTTCAGATAATAAATACAACCTTGTGAGGTAATTTTTTTCCACCTTTTGACCAAGGGAGTTGATGGTAATTAAATATAATTTAGGATCAGTTCTGACCAAATTCTCTATTTCTAATACATGACCTGAGGTTTTTTTTTTTCTTTATTAATTTGTCCCAGTTTTATTGAGATAAAACTGACAAATAGCATTTTATTTAAGTCCTACAACATAATGATTATATATATATATATATATATGAAATAATTATCACATTAAGTTTAGTTAACATCTATCACCTCACAGTTACAATTTTTTTTTTGTGATGAGAACTTTTAAGACCTACTCTTCAAGCAATTTTCAAATATATAATGTTAACTACAGTCACCATGCTGTGCATTATATCCCCAGGACTTATTCATTTTATAACTGGAAATTTCTGCCTTTTGACCCTTCATCCATTTTTGCCTACCTCTCACCTCTCATCTTTGACAACTACTAACTATCTGTTTGTTTCTATGAGTTCAGTGTTTTTTAGATACCACATATAAGTGATATCATATAGTATTTGTCTTTTCCTGTCTGACTTATTTCACTTTTGGCATAATGCCCTCAATGTTCATTCATGTTATTTCAAATGGCAGGATTTCCTTTATATTTATGGCTACATAATATTCTAATATAAAGAGGATGCCAAAAATGTATACACATTTTAAGAAAGGAAAAAATTTGTATTAATTGTAATACTCAATATTACAATTAAGTTCGCAAACTTGCCACCGTGCACTTACGTTGGCAGCACTGTACAAACAGCTCGGTAAGGTTTCCTAACCTTGGTGTATCAGTGTCTCACAGCTGTGTTCGTGTCAACGTGTGGCAGTGTCTTGCTGAGTGGCATTCATTATTGCTGTTGTGCGTTTTTGTGTGCTGTCTCGAGAATATCTGCGATTGAATTAGAGCACCGAACAAACACTAAATTTCTTGTTTAACTTGGCAAGACTGGAAGTGAAAGTAGGGACATGTTAGTCCAAATTTATGGGGATAATGCCATGAAGAAAACAGCAGTGTACAAGTGGATTAAACGTTTTTCTGAGGGGAGAGAACTCGTCACTGATGAAGAGAGGTCAGGGTGGCCAGTAATGGGCAGAACTGACAAAAAACATTGCAAAAACTCATCAAATTTGTGTCCAAATAATCAGCTGACTGTGAGAAGCATAGCATATCAGTAAACATCAATAGAGAAATAGTTAGGAAAATCCTAACTAAAAATCTTGGCATGAGAAAGGTATGTCTGAAAATGGTCCCGAAGGAGCTCACCAATGAACAAAAGCAAAGGAGAATTGAAGTTTGCCAAGGCCTTTTGGAGAGGCAAGATGATGTTTTGGGCCATGTTCTCACTGGTGATGAAACATGGGTGCACCAATACGACCCTGAAACAAAGCGTCAAGATGCACAATGGAAGTCAGCCAATTCTCCACAACGAAAAAAGCTCCATCAGTCCAAATCAAGAGTCAAAATGATGTTGCTAACCATTTTTGACATCAGAGGGATTATACATTTTAATTTGTACCAACTAGACAAACAATTAACCAAGTTTGCTATTTGGAAGTGCTGAAAATGCTTCTTGAAAATGTTAGACAACCTGAGCTTTTCACCAACAATTCATGGCTCTTGCATCATGACAATGCACCAGCTCAACGGCACTGTCTGTGAGGGAGTTTTTAGCCAGTAAACAAATAACTGTATTGGAACACCCTCCCTACTCACCTGGTCTGGCCCCAATGACTTCTTTCTTTACTCAAAGATAAAGGAAATATTGAAAGGAAGACATTTTGATGACATTCAGGCCATCAAGGGTAATATGACAACAGCTCTGATGGCAATTCCAGAAAAAGAGTTCCAAAATTGCTTTGAAGGGTAGACAAGTCTCTGGCATCAGTGCATAGCTTCCCAAGGGAAGTACTTCAAAGGTGGCTGTAGTGATGTTCAGCAATAAGATACATAGCACTTTTTCTAGGATGAGTTCGTGAACTTAATTGCTAGTCCTTGTATACCGATAACAAAAGATGAATACAAGTCACGTTTGACTTTTGCAATTATAAGAGGCACTCAAAGTGGTTACCACCAATGTCCAAACACTTCTGATTATGGCGAACTACTGCTTGAGCACAGATAACATCTCTTAGAATGTGTATACATGTGTTTGACACACCTGGTGTGTGTGTGTATATATATTTTCAGACATCTTTCTTATCCATTCATCCATCAATGAACACTTAGGTTCTTTGCATGTAATCCTGCAATGAACATGAGGGTACAAATGTCTCTTTGAAATAATGACTTCATTTACTTTGAATATACACCCAGAAGTGGGATTGCTGGATCATGTTGTAGTTCTAGTTTTAATTTCTTGAGAAACCCCCATACTATTTTTCATAGTGGCCGTACCACCTTACATTCCCACCAATAGTGTACAAGGGTTTTCTTTTCTCCACACCCCTTTGTGAGGTCATTTTCATTTTAACTTCATGAAGTAATAATGTGGTGGCATAAATCTTTTTTAGGTAGCAGTTAAACCACACCACAGGCCTTTTTCACCTGCTATACTACACAGAAGACGTGGGTGAAAGAGAGGAAAAAAAAAAGTGGGCGAAACAGAGGAAAGGGCAGGCTTTCCAGACTGTTCATACTCACTAAGAAGGTCAGAAACACCAGCCCGGAGTAGACTCCATGATGCCCATCTTAGCTCCAGCTAAGTTTTTCTCTAAAGAAAACTTGAAAATCCAAATTAGTATTTGAGTGTATTATGTGTAGAAATAAGCTGAATGTCAGGGCTATACAGATTTAATGGATGAGTGGGAACCTAAAAACAGATTAAAACAGAGTCATGGCTTTAAGGGTTGGTCATCATCACATGAGAAAAAGACACTTTCAGTGCAAAAGCGAAAATGGTAATAAGGTCTTCATTTGTTTTGGTGGGGATTTTGGGGGGGGGTTTTGTTGTTGTTGTTGTTTTTCCAGTAATGTGGAAGACAGGGGGGTAAAGGGCAATTAGTAGTTCTGTCTCTCACTTTTTCTCTCTCGCCTATTTAGTTTTTTTCTTTGAATTAGGCTTCTTATGATAAGTATATGTGGACAACATGATTATTTATAGGAAGAAAAGCAAAAAAAAAAAGGTTGATTTTCCTGGAACCTAAAAGCCTATTTTCTAAGGCTCTCCTTTGATGGTCCCTTTCATGTAAGGCTCATTGCCGTCTCAGTGGGGTTAAATGATGCAGGTTGAAGCTGTGCATCAAATTATCCACACCCCCATCCCAGAGTCTCCCTTACTCTCTCACCATGTTAATACAATAGTTTCCCTGAAATCCTATCACTTTGCTGGAGGATTGATGTAAGTCTCCAGCAATTAACATAATTACAAGCCTGATTATCTTCTAATTGCATTATGAGTATTTGGTTATTCACTACACAAATTAGAGAACATTAAAGAGGAGCAAGATCCTGTGGTGTGGGCGGCAAGCTTTCTAAAACAGTTATGAGCATTTGAATGCAAAGTGATAACGCAAAGGTAAAGACCATTTTATATTTCTGTTAGCTAACAGGTGATACATTGCATTTTGGAGAATGTGCGTTCTTTTTCTTTCTTTGTTTCTTTCTTTATTCTTTTCTTCTTCTTTTTTGATTAACGGCACACAAAATTCTCTCAGAATGGTTTATAAATTGTCTCCAAAATACCAGAAGCATAAAATAAGCTGGTCAATGTTATAACATCTGTGATCAAAAATAAATAAATAAATGATAGCTCGAAATGCTCTAAGTCAGACATGGAAGCTGTAATTAAAAACATCAATAATTTGTTCATCATCATCCTGGGAACATTCTTTGTAGTAAAGAAAATAATCGTTAAAGTCTGAAGTGTGTGGTCTTTACAGATTGTGTTGCAATATCAGCTTGGAAGATTAAATTTATTATTAAATTTAGGTCAGAGCTATCTCAGATAGAATAAATTTTAGTGGAACAGGTGGAGTTGACTCTTCCTTTACTGTCCTACTGTGTCGCATCCTCTCACTTTAATTCTTGCTGCCACTCTTTCCCTTTCTTGACCTTCCAGGGAGAACACACTCCTTTTAATACTATGACCAGACCTGTTAATGCACATCAAAACAAACAGAATAAAACACTGTTAAAATAATGAAACAAGGAGGTCATTAGCCTAAGGTGGCTCTAACCCTTGGACGCCTAACTAAGCAAACCGAAACCTAAACCAGAGTCAATTCCTGTAAATGTCTACAGGTTAAGAAATCAAAACCTAAGAACAACCAATCATCAACAGAAACTAGGATTCCCCAAATAAGACAGCCAAGCTATAGCCAATCAAATAATTTCCTTGCTTTGTTTTTGCATCAGCTCTATAAAAGTCTTTCCCCAACTCCTGTTGGCACAGTGCCCCTAAACCACTTTCAGTTTGGTGCTGTCTGATTTGAATCAATGTTTATTCAGATACATTTTTTGCAAATTTAATGTACCTCAGTTTACCTTTTAACAACATAAACTTTCTCTTGATTCCTCATTACCAGCTGACATTTTAAAAACGAACTTCGTTAGATGCTAAGGCAGGAAAAATGAAAACAATTAGAGAAAAAATTAACAACATAAATATAGCCAAGTTTGCAAGCTAGAGGTACCTACTGTAGGAATTCTCCAAGCACTGCTCAGGGCCGCCTTTGCCCACAGCTCCTTGCCGATATCTACAGGGTATGTGTTGCATTATTCCCTGTCCCATGAACACATTATTTTGGATATCATGGTCATCTTCAAGTCAGGAATCGCACTCAAGTTTCCCACCCCATCTTAGGCTGTCAGTGAGTAAAGGAGAACTATTTCCAGGGCCATTTGGCAGGACTGCACGATAAAACAATGGTCTCCATCAGTGCATCCAGGAAAAACCCTGTTCACTACCTTCACTGGTCCTAATGGGATATAATGTGACCCTACGTCATCAGGAATCAGAATACCAAAATATCTGTCCCTATGTAGCTTTTACTCAGGGATCTCTAACCTTTTTCTAATACCCAGCCTGGAAGGGTGGTGGAAGCAGCGTCCTAGAAAAGACCCTTGATAGCAGAGTACTTGTTGAGTGCTAAAATCTCCTTGTCAACTCACAATAATAGCCTCAGTGTGAGAAACCAAACACTGATAATTCTAAATGTGCTTTTGACAAATATGAAGCTAAAATAAAACTTTTTTGTTGTTGTTAAACAGGAGTTTTAACCACTTCATAAATCGTTCCTCTTTTGTAACATAGTAACAACCCTCTTCTCTGAACTCCCATAGCACTTTGCTTAACCATTCACTTGACACTCATGCATTAATTCAATTAAGATTTACTTAGTGAGCACCTATTACATGTCTGACACAGAACCAAGCCAGGTGCAAGCCTGCCTTCCTGGAGCATGTAGTCAAGTAAGAGACACTTACAAAGCTTTAAGTATGAAGGTAGTGGAAGTACTACGTGCTTTAGGAGCTTATAAGAAGGGCCGATATTGAAAAGAATTTAATTTTAGTAAGAAAGAGCAAACCAGGCCAAGTTGAGTTGGGGGTGGTAAAAGGTCAGTAAAGGAAACACAAGTGTGTCAATATAAGAAAGACAAAGGAACAGCATGTGCAAAGCCCACAAGATAAAGGACTGTGGTGCATTTAGAAAACAAAATGACTCGCTATGGGTGCCTGGCACACAACGTGAGAAGAAGGGAGTGTTTTTATAACGTATAACATTTGGTTCATCAAAATTGCCATTGGTCATTTCATGTCTGTCCTGGACTATAATCTCCATAAGTGTAAGCACAGTATCTGTCCTGCTACCATTAAATACTCTGCACCAGCACCATCTGGTACATAGTAGGGTCTCGGTAAATACTGATATAATGAGAATGACTTAAGATGAGGTTGGGAAACAAACAGGAAGTAGAGCATGAGGTGAATTACAAGCCCGGTTACGGGGTTTGAACATTATCCTGGCCACAGTGATGGTTATCTAAAGGATTTAAATATGAGAATAAGATGGTCCCATTTGAATTTTGGAAATGCAGTTTATTTATTCATTTAATAAATAGTGTTGAGTTTCACGTGCTGTGATAGTATCTAGGAATATAATGGTAAGCAACACCAGAAATAGCCTCAGCTTTTATACGTCTCAGAGTCTTAAAAGTATAAATGAGATAAATGATGTGCAGAAAGAAACAGTGTCTGCTCAGCTCAGGTAGCAATGGAACCTGAATTCAAGAGAGTTTTTCCTGAGGAAATGACACTTGGGCTGAGATGCGTAGCAGAAAATTTTGAAGCTTGTTCACTTATACCCTACATTACAGTTTGTATTTCCAACTCCATTTTTTAATGCAATAGTGCAGAATAAATATATTTCACAACATCAATATGCATAATATAAACTGGAAAATGTTTACACTTTTAATACATATAATAAAAATTATAAAATATTAATTAGATGCCCAGAAAAAGTAAAATATACAATATCTTCTAAAATATGAGTCATTTGAAATAATTACTATAAAATTATTCACAACTTTGAATCTAGTTATCATCTAAAATGAAATAAAATAAAAGCAAAAAAATAAAAATAACTTTTATTCTATTATTATAAAAATTATAATGCTTGAGTCCTTACTCTACTTAGGGGATTCTGGATAAACCTAACTTTCCTGGCTACTGGTAAGGAACAAGAAGACCTATCTAATAGACTTCTACAGATTCTTCAAAACTACTTGCCAACATTAACTATTCCAAGTTTCCTCCCAGACAGCCATGCTGACAGAATAAGAGAGACAGCATGGATGGGCAACCCCATGCTTTGTAATCAACAATGATTCCCATCAAATTAGTGGAAGAAACAACTGCTTTCCTCAGAAGCTTTCTTATGTCTGTACCTCACAGCCCATTTTCATCGGCTTAGCCTTCAAAGGCAGCACCAACTCCACTGAAACTCCTCCCCGGGCTCTCTCCAAGGCAAAACTATCTAGACATCTTACTCCTCCTTTTTTTACTATTTGCTTCTTTTGTTAGGTAGAGTTTTGTAACAGGGAGTATTAAGGGGAAAAGCCCTCTCTCCAGGGCCATCAGCGTGAGGCTTCCAAAGTTCGACCTTTCAAATGACGACTGTCATTTTAACAACTGTGTTCTTAACTCCCCTCGTTTATATATATATATAATCTCTCAGTCATGCCAGTTCCATTCCTTTATTCTATTGCTTGACAAGGTCTTGCTGACCGTTATACCTTTTCCCAAAGTTACAAGTAACACATTTTATTTCTAGTACCTAACTTTGAAACTTTTTCTACTGCTATTAAAAAAAATCTCTGAATACCACATCTGACCCAATAGTGATTACTCTTTAGATATGAACAGTCTAAAAGATAACATTTTAAAAATTAAAACTATTTTACTAAGATAGGTAAAAGGAGATTATTTTCATTTTTATATTCTATTGTGTTTTAATTTTCTTATGCAAAAGTATATTTTTTAAATTATTAATTAATAAACATTTCTCAGGTGGGAGTTTAAGACCTTCCCTCTTGACATCCTAAGGTTGTGAAGAACAAATGAAAAAATACATGTGTAAATACTCTGAAAACAGTAAGCCAACTCACCAATGAAGCAGACTATCATTAAAAAAATCTCTACATTTGTTAGAACACTGGATGTGGTACCTAGGGCAATCTAGATTCCAAATTATCTTTTATGGCACAAACTAATTATTTAATACATAGCTGAATTTATCCAGCCAAAAGCACTATGGTTTCATATACCATTTTAAGCTTTTATTATAAAATGAAACATTATTTCTGGGAAAATAAAAGTCACAAAATTTTCCATTGTAGCTGAAATGATTAAGCCATGACACCAAGATGGAAAGCAAAAGAGACCTCATTTATTAATTTTCCAAAGGAAGTGGTTTTATTTTATAAGGTTTAGTGGAAGACTTGCCATGAGGTTACCATTTAGCCTAACTTTGTTTTTCAACAGACGCTAGTTTTTAGAGCAGTTTTAGCTTCACAACAAAATTGAGAAGATACGAAAATTTCCCTCATAAGCCTTTCCAACACACCCCACTAGCAACACCCTGTACCCCAGAGTCGTACATTTGTTACAATCGATGAACCTGTGCTGACGCATCATTTCCACCCAAAGTCCGCAGTTCACATCAGGATTCGCTCTTGGTGCTGTACATATCATGGGTTTTGAAAAATAATGACATGTTCCACCATCCTATCATCATATAGTTTGACTCCCCTAAAACTCACCTGTACTCTACCTATTCATCCCTCCTGCCACGCAACCTGGCAACCACTGCCATTGAGCCAAACTTTTATATTAGCAATGCAAGTTCTACAAGGTGTTTCAAAATACTGTTTTATACTTTCTCTATTGGTTACATAAACTTCTTTGTGGCTGCCTCTCTCCAACCACCACTATACTCTTCTCCTTTTTTTAATTTTTTTACCAGTTGTAGAACATTGAAATAAAAACCTATAAGCATTATTGCAGGAAAGTTCATCAAACATTTAAACTTAATTTAACAACTGTGCAATCATTCACTGGAAAATATGAATTGAAGACCTACTGTGAGGTAAGTTCTAGGGATACAGCAATGAACAAAACAGATTCAAGTCCATGCTATTGTATACGTATAATATCTGAAACACCAAGACACTGAATGTTGAGTGGGCTGGTACCAGTTTCCAGCTCTCGATCCTACCTCGTCCCTACCTCTTGAATAAAGAAGATAGGGTGATAAATACAAGATTCTTAGCCCCAAAACTTTACCTCACAGTCACCTATGGGTGGCTTCCTAAAATATGAAAAATTTCAATGTTACAGCTTTGATTAGAAATGTCACAATTAGAACTAGTGTTAGTTACAAAGAGGTTAGGGCTAATGTGTTTTTTTTTCCCTTTAATTATTTATCTATATGCTCCAACTAGAAATTTCTAAGTTAGGTGACTATAAAATCAGAGAGCTGAGTTTTCTCTTTTTTGCAGGCTCCATGACAGTTGTAATAAAAATAAGCAGTATCATATATGGTGTAGATTCTAAATGCTTTATACCTATACACTGGGGATGCCAAAAGAATGTATACACATTTTAAGAGATGTTATCTATGCTCAAGCAGTAGTTTGCCATAATCAGAAGTGTCTGGACGCTGATGGTAACCACCTTGAGCACCTCTTGTAATTGCAGAAGTCAAACGTGACTTGTATTCATCTTTTCTTATCGGTATATATTGAGTATTACAATTAAGACAGTTTTTTCCTTTCTTAAAATGTGTATACATTTTTTGGCACCATTTATATGTACATATATATATAGACATACACATATACATACACACATACATATATATATACATATATGAAGACTTTTATATATGTATATAAAATTTTCATGTCTATATATACACATTAAATACTTCATATATATGTATGTATATATATTTAATCTTTTCATATCCTTATAGAATAAGTATTATTGCCAAAATGCTATGCTGAATCAAAGCATATTTATTTAGCACCAACATTGGCCAAAAGGTGATAAATTTTGAAACATATTTAAAAAATTAAAAATTATTAGATGCTATTATTTTCAAAACTAACAACGATCAAAACATCAACAGTAGACATCACAAACACAAAAGCAGAAGTAAATTTACCAGTCCTTCTCTCACTTCTTCATTCCATTATTTTAGCAAATAAATATCAAACACACACTCTGTACCAAGCCCGATGCTAATTTAAGGAGATGCCGTGGTTAATAAGACATAATACCTGCCTTCCAAGAGTACTGTCTAGTGCTCAAAGGCAACAAGTAAATAGGCAATTAAAATAATGTTTACTAATCACTAAGCTATGGGTATTTAGAGGGTGGTCAGAGAACCAATATGCATACTAAACAGGTATTCTCTGTATATTCCTCTCCAACCTCCACACAAATTGTTGAATTCCCCTGTATCCTTTTGAATATGATATTGGAAGTCATTATGAAAATCTCTGATAGCTATTTTCAATTCTTCTACTATTGCTGGCTGAATCTAAAGTAAACAGAGGTTATCAGAGTTATTTATTTAGTAACTTAAATCTTAATATAAGAGAAGATGTCTAGAAGAACATAGGGAAAATAAAAATTGGGGGAGAGGATGAAATGGAGCACATGGCTGTGTCTAATTAACATGCATAGGCACCTTGTGGCCACATCGATCATTTTCAAGAAAATACCTGCCAAATACCCAAAGCTGAAAAAATAGTGTATCTGTAAGTTGTCATATCAACTAAAAAGTGGTGTTCCATGCAAAAAGTGAATCATTCTGCTTGCAACTAAAACAATCACAAAAGTGTTTTTACCTGGAGGCAACCATAACATGTCAGTCTGCAGCATAAGCACTTTATTTATCCTTAACCATTCCATCACATAGAATATAAAAAGGGAGTATACTCAAAGATTAAGATTTAATAAAAATAATTATTTTTACTGTTTAATCAAAGACATTCTTAACTGAAACTATCTTTTTCTTTTATTTTGCAAGTGCATGGTGGTATAACATATGATGACTTCTATGGGGATGAGGGAGAAGGGGAAGGGATTAAAAAGCATTAAAAAGCATAAAACTACAATATTGCTACAGGGATATGAGACAGTTTGGGGAATATAATCAATAATGTTGGTGTAGATGTCTGACTACTGCATTGTACACCTGAAGCTGAAGCTGAATAATATTGTATGTCATATATATTTTTTTATATATATATATATATATATATATATATATATATATCACAGGATCACAGGATATGGAGTACAACATAGGGAATAGATTCAATGGAATTGTAACAGATATATACAACGTCAGAGGGGCAATAGATTAGCGGAGGGGAGGTTACCACTTTGTGAGGGGTGAAATGTATAACTATTATATTGTTTTGTACCCCTGAAACTAATAATAAAAACAAAACAAGACAACAACAAAAAGAAAAAACACATGATGACTTCTAGTACAGTTTGGTGCCACTACCTTGATTCTTGCTAAAATTCCAGCAGTTTTAGCCACATTGCTTCTGCACCAACCATTGATTTACTACCATCAGTGCAAATGTTTAATAAATAAAGTGCAAAAGGCAAATGATTCTTGAGCTTCCCAGGATGCTGCAGGCTTCACTTTGAGAAATGCTGCATTAGAACATTTCATCTCATTGTCCTCCTACTCATTCTTATTCCTTCATATTATCTTCTCTTGTCTAACTCTTCTTTATTCTTTAGTTCTTGGACCCATAAAAACAGCAAGTATTCCTCCTGTGTCTTCCTATAACACATTGTACAATGTGAAATGTAAATTTTAAAAAGCATGAGATTTTACTTTTTTCAAATCTAACAATAATCAAGATATTAGAAGTAGATACCACAAAAAAAAATTAGAAGTAAATTTACTAGTTCTCTCACCTATTTCTTCATTCCATTTTTTTCAGCTAAAAAAAAATCATTTGATACTATATGCCAAGTCCAATGCTAGTTTAGGAAATATCATAGTTAGTTGGACCTCATCAAATCGACAGACTTTACTCTATGAAAGACACCTGTATAGAGGATGAAAAAACAAGTTAAACAATGGGAGAAAATATTCACAAACCACATATCTGACAAAGGACTAGAATCTAGAATATATAAATAAATTTCAAAATCTAGTAGTTTTTAAAAGGGAATATGAATCAAAATAAGCCACAGGCATAAACAGATATTTCACCGAAGATGATATACAGCTGGCAAACAAGCACATGAAAAGATGTTTAACTTAATTAGCCTTAAAAATATGCAAATTAAAACCACAATGAGATATCACTACACATTTACCAGAATGGCCAAAATAAAATCAAATTACAAAATAAAATGTAATGATAGTGAGAATGCAAAGAAACTGAGTCATTCATACATTCTTCATGAGGATGTAAAATGGTATAAATCGTTCTAAAAAATGTTTTAGTTTCTTATAAATCTAAACATGCAACTGCCCTATAACCTAGCAATTTCACTCCTGGTCATTACCCTAGAAAAGCAAAGTATATTCACACAAAAACCTATACAGAAATGTTCATAGAAGCTTGATTTCAATAACTCCAAACTGGAGATAACCAAAATGCCTCCCATGGGTGAATGGCTAAATAAACTTTAGTATATTCATATCATGGAATATTACTCAGCAATGAAAAGGAATGGACTATTTATATACATAAGAACTTGGATGCCTCTCCAGGGAATTATGCTGAGTGAAAAAAAAGCCCATCTCAAGAGATTACATGCTGTATGGTTACAGTAATATGACATTCTTCAAATAAGAAAAATAACAAAGATAGAGAACACATTAATGGTTGCCAAGGGTTAGAAAGAGAAAAAGGAGGGGTGTAAGGTTATAAAAGAACGGCAGGAAGAATCCTTGTGGTGAACTGTTCTGTGTCTTTACTGTGGTGGTGGATACATGAACCTCCATATGTGCTAAAACTGAATAGAATCAAACATACACACATACATGCTAAGCAATAAAATATGAATAAGGAAGTGTATCAAATCAACATGTTGTATACCTTAAACTTACACAGTGTTGTATGTCAATTAAATATCGATTAAGCTGGAAAACTGAAACATGAAGTGATAATATGATCTACCAATTCCACTTCTGAA
>NW_017731686.1:6816-9967 GCF_001890085.2 Hipposideros armiger | reverse complement strand
TTCAAAAGACATGAAAAGGCTCACAAGCATATGAAAATGTGCTCAACATTATTATTTGAGAAATGTAAATCAAAATCACAATGCGATATCATCTTACACCAATTAAGATAGCTACTCTGAAAAAAAAAAAGCAAATGTTGAAAGGAATGTGAAGAAATTAGAATCCTTCTGTCCTGTTGATGAGATTGTAACATGGTGCAAACAGCATGGAGGTTCCTCATACAGTTAAAAATTGAACTACCATATGATCCAGCAATCCTACTTCTGGTTATGTTTCTGAAGGAATTGAAAGCAGGGTTTCAAGGAGATGTTTGCTCACTCATGGTCATGGCATCACTGTCCATAGCAGCCAAGAGGTGGAAACATCCCAAATGTCTATTTGACAGATGAATGAATAAACAAAATGTGGTCTATACACATAATGGAATATTATTCAGACTTAAAAAGGAAGGAAATCTTGTCACATATTACAACATGGATGAACCTTGAGGACCTTAGATTAAATTAAATAAACCAGTCATGGAAAAAGCAAATACTATATGATTGCACTTATGTGAAGTATCTAATATAATCAAAATATAGAAACAGAACATAAATGGTGATTGCCAGAGTCTGGGGGAGAAGAGAGGAAGAGGGTTTGTTGTTTAATGAGTATAGAATTTCATCTCTACAAGTTAAAAAGTTATGGGAGGTGGTCCAAGATGATAGTGTAGGAAGATTCTGAACTCACCTCCTCCCAAAGACACAAAAAATAAATGCTACATATGGTACAATTTCTTCTGAAAAGAACCTGAGAACTAGTTGAATAGTTAATCCACAGGAGAGGATAAAAAGGTCAATCAAGACAGGTAGAAGAGGCAGAGAAACAATCTCACCCAAAACCCCACTTCTGGTGAGGGACCCACAATTGGGACCTTAAAAAAAAATGGAGATTTTCCCTGAGGAGCAAGGTGTTTCTGTCCCACATTAGGTACCACAACTCTTGGGACCTGCACTAAGACACAAACCCCCAAGACATTAGGCTGTGAAAACCAATGGGGCTTGTAGCCAGGAGAACCACAGGTGGGGTTTCCACAATTAAAAGGCATCCTGAGACCCAGTGCAGAAGTAGAGTTTGCAAAGAGCCTAGACCATATGTGAGTGAGATTTATATGCTAATCCTAAAGTGTCTGCCAGACGGACAGAAGCCTGTTGAAATTCTCTCCAGGGGTGAAGGTGCTCAGAGGAACCATTTTTACATTTTTTCTCTACTTTGTTAGTGCCAGTGCTGGCAACGCCATTTTAGCACTCTTAATCTAACCTGCTGCAGGTAACAAGTGAGCACCCCACCCCACCCCCACGCTGTTTCCTGTAGTCCCACCAGAGGTGACAGGGGAGCACCCTGCCACCCCCACCCCAGCCAACATTGCCCCTTCAGCTCCCCCATACCAGGGCTATGAGCAGCCCATGTAGGAGACAACCTTTGAATGCCAGTTTCTGGTGGCCAGGTGGGGTGCCTTTCTATGCCCCATGGGTCTGGGACAATTACAGAGACAGTTCAAGTAACAAGGCAGCAAGCACTAGAACTAGGTTAACTAATAAGGTTCATTCCCAATACAGGGCCTCTCCTTCAAGACTGGGTGAGATACCTGTTTCTTCTAATACATAGAAAAAAAAAAAAGAAGAAGAAAGAAAGTCAAAGAAAATGGAGAAACAAAGGAATATACCAGGTCTGACAACTACATTTGCAAACTCATCCTAGAAATGTTGCTACATACCCCATTGCTGAACATCACTACAGTCACCATCAAAGCACTTCCCTTGGGAAGTTATGCACCGATGCCAGTGCCTAGTCCACCCTTCAAAGCAATATTGGAACTTTTTCTGGAATGGCCATCAGAGCTGTCGTCGTATTACCCTTGATGTCCTGAATGTTATCAAAATGTCTTCTTTTCAATATTTCCTTTATCTTCAGGTCAAGAAAGAAATCATTGGGGGTCAGACCAGGTGAGTAGGGAGGGTGTTCCAATCCAGTTATTTGTTTACTGGCTGAAAACTGCCTCACAGACAGTGCCGTGTGAGCTGGTGCATTGTCGTGATGCAAGAGCTCCTTTGGGACCCTTTTTGCACAGACCTTTCTCATGTCAAGATTTTCAGTTAAGATTTTCCTAACTGTTTCTCTATCTATGTTTACTTGGTCCTCTATGCTTCTCATAGTCAGCCAACAATTCTGACACACAGTTCAATGAATTTTTGCAATGTNCACATTATGCTAAGTAAAATAAGCCAGCCACAAAAGAAAGAATATTTTATGATTCCACTTATATGAGGTATCTAGATTAGGCAAATTCCTAGAGAGAGAGAATAGAATGGTGGTTGCCAGAGACTGGGAGGAGGAGAAAATGGGGAGTTATTATTTTGTGGGTATGGAGATTCAGTTTAAGAAGATGAAAGAGTTTTGGAGAAAGAGAGTGGTTACGGTTGAACAACAATATGAATATACTTAATGCCACTGAATGTTACACTCATCTAAATGTTACATTTTATGTTACATATATTTTACAATAAAAAGATTTTAAAACACATTAAATAACAATAAGAAACACAGACAGGTATAACAAACAAAGAAATAGTTTTTTATTATTTTTTTAATTGTGTCTTTGGACAGAATTTTTAAAAGAAATAAAACCTGCTAGTCTTGCACAGGTATGTATAATGAGAATAGGTGCTATAGCTGTAAAATAACATATCTTTAGATTTTTACAGTTTGATCATAAAGCCTTACAATTTGGTCCTAAAACGTTTTTTAAGACAAAGAATATTTAAGTGGGAACTAAAGGAATAACCGTGGAGCACACATATGAATTAAAACAGGCAATGATATTATGTTTTTTGTAATTCTAGAGTTGAAAGCTGACTTCCCTTGAGATGTGATTCTGCCATACTAAAGCTGAAAATCAAATAAAGTGTTGCTCTGTTGCTTCATCACCTTATTAAATAAGGTTGACGTTGTGCTTAGCTAGCATCAAAATCGTTTGCATCTCTGTCACTATATTTATGTACCTGCAGCAAAGTAAACATAAAGTTTTGCTTGTTATTTATTTAAGTTTTATAAGATATTTACCCTATCACAGGAGACATGTTCTATTAGGAACACAATTTTCTTCCTTTG
>NW_017731686.1:0-916 GCF_001890085.2 Hipposideros armiger | reverse complement strand
AAATGAATGAAGAGAAATTACAAGTGATACCAAAAAATACAAAGGATCATAAGAAATTACTAAGAACAATTATATGCCAACAAATTGGAGAACCTAGGGAAAAATGGGTAAATTCATAGAAACATACAATCTTCTAAGACTAAATTACAAAGAAACAGAAAATCTGGACAGACCAATTACAAGCAAGGAGATTGACTCAGTAATCCAAAAATTCCCAACAAACAAAAGCCCAGGACAAACAGCTTCACTAGTGAACTCCAGCAAACATTCAAAGATTTAATATCTAACCTTCTCAAATACTTCTAAAAAACTGAAGAGAAGGAAATGCTCCCAAGTTCATTTTCTGAGGCCTACATTACCCAGATGGCCAAACTAGACAAGGACATCCACAAAAAAAAGAAAATTACAGACCAATAACACTGATGAACCTAAATGCAAAAATCCTCATCAGAATACTAAGAAACAAAATTCAACAATACATTAAAAGGATTATACACTATGGAGTGCTTTTTGTTCTAGGGCTGAAAGGATAGTTCAACATCTGCATATCAATCAATGTGATATACCACATTAACAAAATGAAGGATGAAAATCACATGATCACTCAAAAGATGTAAAAAAGAATTTGACAAAATTCAACATTCATTTATGATAAAAACTCTCAACAAAGTAAGTATATACAGAAGATACCTCAACATAAACAAGGTCATATAAGACAAGCCCTCAGCTATCATCATACTGAATGAAGAAAAGCTAAAAGCTTTTCCAAGATCAGGAAGAAGACAAGGATTTCCGCTCTCACAACTGTTACTCTACAGAGTGCTGGAAGTTGTAGCCATAGCAATTAGGCAGAATAAATAAATAAATGGCCCCAAATTGGAGAGGAATAAGTAAAATTGTCATTATTTGTAGACAA
>NW_017734621.1:0-3481 GCF_001890085.2 Hipposideros armiger | reverse complement strand
CACGGGTGGAACCAGCATCGTGAGGGCCCCCTTCCATTCTGCCCTCCACCTGGCCATGGCCTGGGCCCATCCTTCCCTTTGTTTGAGTCTTTTCTTAGCTGTGACCTTGAGGAAATGACCTGTGACTCCTTTCCTCTGAGTGCTGCACTACTCTGCCCCTCAATTTATTCTTGTGTCAAATTCACTAACCACCATCAGTCCTTGGCTTTCTCTGTGGCAGGGGCTCCAATAACGCATTCTAAGAGGAAACTGTGAGGCAGCAGGGTATAGAGACTACAAAGGTAGTCTGGAAGGATAGTCTGGTTCATTCTTGGCTTCTCTACTTGCTCGCTGTGCAACATGGGTCAACTCACTTAACCTCTTCATGCCTCAGTTTCCTCATAGGCAAAATGGTAACAGTATCTGTTTCAGAGAATTAGTATAAGGATCACATGAGTAAATATTCATAAAGTGCTAATACACAGGCACTACATAAGTATTTGTTAAGTAAAAAATAAGTTGACTACGATCTCCATTTGACAAACAAGGAGCTAGAGGCTCACAGAGGTTACTCGATTTGCCCACATTCACATGACTTGCCAGAGGCTGGTCCGTGGCTTTACTCAGTGCTGTTTCCAGTACAGGTTGCTGTGGTCCTATCTGGGCTCACTCAGGTCTGGATTCAAATGAGGAGACTTCAGGGGGTCTTTGATGCTGTTGGAAATACTGGTCCTTCGTTTCCTCCAGCTTGTTCTGAAGTAGTTGTGATGTCAGCAATTAAAAGTGAGGATGTCAAATTTAATAAGCAAACTGAGTCTAAAAATGCTGACCAAGCACTAATATTTATTTCCCTTTTGACCCCAATTAAATGAGCCAGTTAGTCCCTGTTCTCTCTCTCATGTTGATTCCATAGTAAAATTCACAGCTATGCAAAATTGTATTATCATGTGTACTAACCCACCCTCCATGCTTATTTAGGGTGGGGGTGTGTAAGGGTCACCTCCTTTGTATTTGAAGAAGCTACGACTGTCAGTGGTCATTCCCCTGGGTGCTTTGGAAATGGCTGGAAACTTCTAGAGGTTTTTAACAGGCTGGATCAAGGAACTCCAGCAGACAGAGCAGGCATAGAGGCCTCTGTCGTCAGCAACCCATCTTGATGCCCATTGTTCCAGGTTAACGGGGTTGACCTGAGGAGCGCCAGCCATGAGGAAGCCATCACTGCCCTGAGGCAGACCCCCCAGAAGGTGCGACTGGTGGTGTATAGAGATGAAGCGCACTACAGGGACGAGGAAAACTTGGAGATTTTCCCAGTAGATCTGCAGAAGAAGGCCGGCCGAGGACTGGGCCTGAGCATCGTTGGGAAACGGTAATTAATAAATGAATGAATGAATGAATGAATAAATAAATAAATAAATAAATGTTGTGCAAGTCAGGGTTGATTGGCATTTTTCCTTCAGAGTTCTAGGGACTAATGCCTACAAATACTGAAAGGTGAAGCCTAGTATAAACTCGGGGCCGGCCGAGTGGCTCAGTTGGTTAAGAGCACGAGCTCTGAGCAACAGGGTTGCCGGTTCGATTCCCAACATGGGCCAGTGAGCTGTGCCCGAGCCGAACTGCCGCTGAGCTGCTGACTGGCGGCCCGATGGCTCAGTGGTTTGAGCATGCACTCTTAGCAACAAGGTTGCCTGTTCGACTCCCGCATGGGATGGTGGGCTACGCCCCACCCGCAACTAAGATTGAGCACAGCACCTTGAGTTGAGTGGCCATGAGCTGGCGACAGGCGACTGGATGGCAACTGTACTTGGAGCTGAGCTAGCTGTGCCCTCCACAACTACGATTGAAGGAAAACAACTTGGCCATTCCCTAGCCCCAATTCCCCAATAAAATCTTTTTAAAAAAAAAAGCCTCATATAAACTAATAATATGATTTCTAAAATTAACATGTTTATGAATATTCGAACAACATAGGTCATATTTCTGAGCAAGATCTTACTCCCCACAAAAAACATGTCATACCAAGATAAAACTCTAAACCAAATCAACCTAGACTGTTCAGACTTATTCCATACAGAGTAAGAACAGTCAGCAAGGTTCTTTCAAGGTGGAGTCACTTAGATCTGAGGCTTGCAGGGGTTAATTAAAGTAACAACAACCAAGAAACAGCTAATATCAATAGATCAATTTGTGCAATCTTGGGTTAAGAAAATTGCTCTGCTGTAGAGTCCCACTTTAACTTCATACTATGTTGCTGAAAGTAGTTGAGGAGTTATTAAAACTAGTTGAGTATACATAGTTGAGGGACACATACATTCTTCATAACAGTAGTTTTCTATTAAGTATGATGTCTCCAAAATAATGGCTTGCACCAAAAATGTAGTTAGATCCTGGTGGCCAGGCTGTTCTTTTGAAGTCTATGCTGCTTACCCACGTGATGGGAATATCAGTAATTGTTCTAGATAATAATAGTAGATTTCTCTCGCATTTAATTAGAGAGGTAATACCTTGAAACTGCAGTTCTAACTTCCATGGTTTACTGGCTTTAGATATCTAGTGTGCATTTATTCCTACAGGGTTGCAGGATTTTCAAGGATTCCAATATGGCTTTCAATGGTGTCAATCATCTTCTTAGAAAGAATTCAAGTTGGTTTTATATATATATCATGTGTTCTCACAGACCTCTGATAACTAGCCTAGTGCTTTTTTCCAGCAATCCAAACTGTCATTAAAATAAAAATATTAACTACCAGTTTTGAGACTGATTTTGTGCTAAGTACTATACTTTTATGGTCTCATTTTTTTTGCTTTACCAGAAAACCATCACCCTGAAAATGTATTATAAAACAAAAACGTGGAGATTCATATTTCTAAACAAAATCAATGCAAATCTGGGTGCACAGCAACTGATAGAGCCCATGTTGAAATCTGCTTTCTTGTTGTGACACATATATGTGCCTGGAAGATTCCACTTACAGTCATGGTTTTTACTTTAATATCTCATAGTAGATTGATGAAATAATACAACCAGTATTTCAGATTGAGTTTTTAAGGAACGTTTAACATTCCTTAGCACAAGAAGTTCCATTGTAAAGGATCAGATATATAAGCTCTCAAAAGTCACAATTCTATTTCTTCTTTTTTTTTAAGGTTTTATTGGGGAATTGGTGGGCCAGCCGAGTTGCTTACTTGGTTAAGAGTTAGCTTAAGAATGCAAGCTCTGAGCAACAGGGCTGCCAGTTCGATTCCCACATGGGCCAGTGATGATGTGCCTGAGCTGAGCTGCCAACAGGTGGCAGGATGACTCAGCTGGTGAGAGCATGTGCTCCTAACAACAAGACTGCCTGTTCAAGATAGTGGGCTACACCCGCCCACAATTAAGATTGAACTCGGCACCTTGAGCTGAGCTGCTGCCCGGATGGCTCAGTGGATAGAGTGTGCGCTCTTAACAACAAGGCTGCCGGTTCAACTCCTGCATGGGATGGTGGCTACGCCCACCTGCAACTAA
>NW_017734620.1:5224-9160 GCF_001890085.2 Hipposideros armiger | reverse complement strand
CAGAGAAGAGCACAATGATGGTGCCAACTTGGGCCAGTGAAGCAACATCCTCCACAACTAGATTGAAGAACAAGACGACAGCAACTTGTCTGTTCCCCTTCCCCCAATTCCCCAGCACTGTTCCCATTCCCCCAATTCCCCAATAAAAATCTTTAAAAAAAAATGGCGTCTGATTGTAAAAATATAAGGGTCTTAAGAAAACTTCATAATAGAAATTTGCCAGCATGTACAAGAAGATAGAACAGTATGACTCCCAATGTAATCATTACCCAACTTCAAAAATTGTCAATATTTACCAAGCTTGCTCTACAACTCCCTTCAATGTTTGCTCGAGCGTTTTAAAGCAAATCCCAGGGCTTTCATTTTACCTGTAAATTCCTAGGTGTGCATCTTTAACTGTCAATGATATAGATACTATATATTATGTATACACACACACACACACCACTCGTTTATATACTGGGGGTCCCAAAAAAAGTATACAAGTGGACACTTTGCCCAGCGTTGCTCAAGAGTAGTTCGCCGTAATCAGAAGTGTCTGGATGCTGATGGTAACCACTTCTAGCACCTCTTGTAATTGCAGAAGTCAAACGTGACTTGTGTTCATCTTTTGTTGTCAGTATATATTGAATATTACAATTTTAATACAATCTTCCTTTCTTAAAATGTGTATGCATTTTTTAGCACCGTCTAGATATATAACTGTCAAATATGTATGTTTATCTACATATGTGTATGTTTATATATATGTATATATATATTTTACCTAATCTTGATGCCATTATCATATTATATATCATATTTCAAATATTAACAATTCCAATGATTAATCAGTCATTATTCAAACTATTTCAGATTTCCCAAAATGATTTTTACAGTTGAAAGTTTAATTCAAGAAGCAAACAAAACCTCATGCTGCCAGCTCCGCCCACTTTCTTTTGTAGCATTCTCCCTCTCATCTTCCCTTCTGTGACACTGATTTGTTGGGGAAATCCGCTCATTAACCCTGTAGAATGTTCACTTTCTGGATTTGGCTGATTGCCTAAGGGGTGTCACTGTCCCTGAATCCCCTGGATTTCTTATAAATGATTAGTTAGATCCAAGGTCTTGAACAGAGTCACATTCAATTCATTTTCCAGAATGCCCCCTAAGTGGTGCCATGTGCTTCCTACAGGAACAAACCATGGGTACGTGGGTCCAAGTGGTGCCAACATGATCCCCATATTATGAAGTTTCCTATCAACCTCTCACCTAATAGCTTTAGCATCTATTTCTAATTGTTACCTAGACCCATGATTTCATTAGGAGTTGGAAACGGCACATTTTCTAATTCTAACACTTCTGCATTTTTAAAGCAGGGATTCTTTAAAAAGAAGCACTTTCCTCAACAATGCAGTTGCTCTGACATAAAGCTCAGAGATAGGACAGATGTTTGATTTTTTTCTCATTAAAGAGTTGGCGTCATGGCAACCTCCAATGGTGAGAAATGAGTTTGGGTCTGTGTCTTTATTTGCTTACTTTGTTTTAGTATGAGGGAAAAGGGTTAGTAAAACTTTTCTCAACTACCTGAGAATCTGAGCTTTGGCTAACTGTTACCTGAAACCTCATAAAGGACAGAACATCAAGTATGTTAGGTATACCACATGGCTTATGGGAAAAAGTGACGCTGATTGGTAAGTTACATCTGGGTGGGAGGACCTGTGACTGAGTCATAGGTACCCAACAGGGAGGTGACATTTGAAACTGGGCATGTCCCTTGTGGGGGACCCTGGAAGCTATGCCTGTGAGTTGGTATAAAAGATGCTGGCACCTGTGGAGTATGCAGCGTTTGAGCCAGGAAGGCTCCCACACCTGCGTGACATGGATTGCATGTCCTTACGCCCAAGCTGTGTCACGAGGGGAAAAAAAACCTCTGGGACAGCTATATGCCAAGGACACCCACAAAGAGTACCTAACCCTGTCCTCATGGTGAGCTGTGTTCCCACCCTTGAGCCTTTTGTGTAGTTGGGGTCACTGTTGAGCTGAACCTAGGAAGACCCCCTGCCTCTGCATAGTACCACTATGAAATTGTAGATGTGTACATAGTTGGTGGGTTTTAATCAACTGCAGCCATTACTCTTCCTGATGCCCCGAACTGACCACCTTACATAAAAATGGCTCCTGTGCCCTTTAGACACTACCCAACTGATCTATTTTAAACAGCTGCTCATTCGTTTCTGTCTCTCATTTCTCAGGAGGCACTTAAGAACATGGGCGTGTGCCGTGTTTCCCAGGTTACAGAGTGAGAAAGACGCACAGGAGAGCCTGAAGGTCGAGTGTCTCTGGTTAAACACCCAACGAACCAAACAACGGGCCACAACTCAGAAGATAATTACTTCTCTGCATCGCAGCGCCTGGCACGTGGCCCCGGGTGAGAAAGTGCTCAAGAAGCACTGGCTGGATGAGGAAACAGTCGAGCAAATGCAGGAATGAGGTTCGGGAAGACCTGACCAGAGGTCGGTCTGAGATGCACACTGTGGTCACCACCAATATTGGCACCTTTGGTGACAACAAAACTACTGGACAGCTGACTTCCTCCAGCACCGAAACTCCCATGCCAATTCCGGGATCTCAGGCTGACGTCCCTCTCATTCGGACCGCAGTGACCAGGAAGGAATGTCCCCCACAGAGAGACCTGTGCATATGAGCATCAACTTGAACGTCTTGCATATTTTCATGTGTGTGTGAAAAAAATAGAGACANTGCTCAGCTCGGGCTGACTCGAACCGCTGTTGCTCAGAGCTCAAACTCTTGAGCGAGCTCTTAACCAACTGAGCCACTCAGCCGGCCCTTGAAAGTCTGGATTTTTATATGAAGTTTTCTATTTTAAATATTGGCAACAAATGTGCATTTTTAAAGGTATATTAAGATAATGGTCCCTCACTCCCAATTCCTCCCTGAACTTTCCGCTAGGATGGACTTTCCAGGGAAATGAGACGTGTTTATCCAGCGACTTCGAGCGTCCAGAAAAAGCAGCTTGCCCTGTGGAGGCAGCCGGGGGCACGGACCAGGGGAGGGCACTTCGTTTCTGGATTGAGGGCCACCGGCCTGTGCCAGGCTGTTGTGCAAAAACTGTTCATCACAATGTTAACTCTACGCCACCAAAAACATGAAATCGTGTCAGGAAATGATATCTGTACCAAACTGACACTCGCTGTATTCAATTTAGCAAGATGCGCAAATTGTAAAAGTGTTTTAGAAAATTAAGTCCATCAGACATGGTTAAAATGTAAGAGTTCTTGCACTTAAGGAATCTTTAGGACGCTCTCAAAGGAGTTAGGAAGCTGCAGATAGCTTGGGGGGTGGGGGGAGGTGCAGGGAGGGAGTGTCCTTTGCTATCCCTTCTCTAAGTAGCCAGGAAGCACCAACATGTGGAGGACAGTCCCCAGAGAGAGGACACAGCCTGAGCTGGCAGTGGCTGCTCAGAGGAAGCTTCCCCTCTGGGCCTTGGTTCTATACTCTCGGACTGTTCCACGTCATGGACTCTCTGAAGATGGCTCTAAATGATGCATTGTCTCAAACAGGAGCACAAGACCGGCACTCCAGGCATTGGTCTACATGCTACACGAGTGTTAACACCCCAGAAGGTTGGGCAGCACTGTCACCCCCAATTTAAGGACGGGGGAGTCGAGACCCAAGGACACTGAGCAATGCGCCTTCTGGAAAGAACAGAGCAAGGGCCTAAACCCAAGCATCTGCCTTTAGAGTCTACGGTCCCCACTCTCCCTACAGCCTCTCAGTGGACAAATGCTTTGCAAGCTGGGAGGAACGACACAGGCGTTTAAATGTGAACAGATTTCAGCTCTATAGTCATTACTGGAATTCCTAAATTTACTCAAAAAAGCTAATACTGCTCATTTTTCTTCTTTTAAAAAAACTAATTCTTGGTGGACTAAT
>NW_017734620.1:0-2124 GCF_001890085.2 Hipposideros armiger | reverse complement strand
GATGGATGGAAGGAATGGGTAGATGGGTGAATGTGTAGATGGACAAACATGTGGATGGATGGATGGATGGATGGATGGATGGATGGATGGATGGATGAATGGATGGATGGATGGATGGATGGAATGGGTAGATGGGTGGATAAATGATGAACCTCCAAGAGGAAGGAGAGAGGCCAGTGGCAGCCCTCCTTTCCGCGCCACCTTACCCTCTCACTAACACGTTTCAGCATCTCTTCCGCTTCCTCCATCGCCGCCATTTCCCTCTGGTACTGGTTTTCTGTCTTCTTTCTTGTTTCCAGGTCACACTCAGCAGTCAATGCCACCATCTTCCGATCATACTCCTCCTGTATTTCTTTCTCCAGCAACAGAAACTGCTTTTTGAAAACAGCACCCATCCTCCTCTCTGCTTGAGGGGAGAGGTGGCCGCTGCCGGTCAGGTTTCTCAGCAGGAGGGCGATGACATCTTTGCTGATTTGGGTCCGACAAGCCTCCAGATCTGAGTCTGCCCGGTTCAGGGTTGCGATCTCCAACCTGGGAGACACACAGGTCGCAAGAATTCTATCACATAAAAATCACAACAAAAACCAAAGGTCCCTCAAAGCTCTGAGGTTTTAAATTATTGGTAGGTAAGGCATTTCTTTCCTCTTTTCCCTCCTTTTTCTTCCCTCCCTTCCTTCTGTTCTATCCTGTTACTGAAGGCCAGGGACTAAGCAGCCAAATCTTACTTAGTAAATTTGCAGGGTACCACGCTAAGAACAATAAGGAATATAACTAATATAAGACGTGGTCTTTGTCAGCAAGAAGGGGACCGAGGGAAAAGTGGACAGTTACTATAATTATCAAGGATGTATGTTTATCTACATATGTGTCTATGTTTATATACTGGGTTGTCGCAAAAGTCATGATGCATTTTTGCAATGAAAAACATAGAAAAAATACGTCATGACTTTTCCGACAGCATCTATATATTTTAATAAACCTTGATGCCATTATATTATATATATTATATCATATTTAATATATTAACAATTTCAATAATTAATATTTTAAAATAAAGTTTATTTTAATATTTTTCAATTAAAACTTAATTTATGGATGTGACAGCTAAAATTCATGTGGTATCCTGGATGGGGTCTGGAAAAGAAAAAGCACATTCAATACAAACTAAGGAAATATGAATAAAGTATGGACTTTACTTAATCACAATGTATATATATTAGTTCATTAATCGTAACAAATGCACCACAGTGGTGTAAAATGTTAATAGGGAAACTGGGTACAGGGTATATGGGAATTCTCTGTACATAATTCTTCTGTAAGTCTAAAACTGCTCTAAAAATAAAGTCTACTCGAGAAATATTTATGAGATACTCAGAGGGCCACAGGTTGCAAGCCTTAATTGTGATGGTGGTGGCATGACTGTTATACATATAGGAACACATCAGACTGTACTCTTAATATGAGTGAGTTTTATGGTATGTTAATTATGTCTCTATAAAGCTACAAAAAGATACATAGGAATATATTTATCTTCATGATACAAAAGTCTGGAAAATGTGGACAAACAGAGAAAGACTCCATTCACTGTAGCTCCATCACTCACTCAGAACTAAAGAAGGCGTTTTGTTCTATTTGCTTCCAGTTTTTTTCTCTCTGCATATTTTTTCCCACAGATGTACACTATGTATAGATGCAAGTACAATTTTGTTCTTTTTTTCCTTTCAATTAACACTGTAATAGGCATCTTCCAGCAGTGTTTAAAAACTGTACAAGTTTCCCTTATAATTGCTGCAAAATATTTCCTCACGTGATGTGCCCTGATTCACCTAACCTCTTTCCTAGAGCTGCACACTTGGGTTACTTGCAAAATTCAAACCGCAAAACAACCTTGACATTTGTTAAGGGTTTTTGATACTCACGGTGGTTTCCTCAGTACGATTCCCATAAGAGGACTCAATGGCTCAACTGCCAGCAATATTTTGAAGCCTTCTAGCACATCCTGTCAAACCGCTTTCCAGAAAAGTTCCCCCAGCAACGCAGTAGGATTTTTATTTCACCCCCCACCTTGACCATGTTTAACAATCTTTGAGAATTTGACATGAAAAAAAAAATGGCGTCTGGGCC
>NW_017734619.1:0-3495 GCF_001890085.2 Hipposideros armiger | reverse complement strand
TATACCTATTTTTACAGAGTGAAATTAATCCTAAGACAGCATAGACGACATCTAGTTTGATAAAACAGGAGCTCAGTGAAACTTTTCCGACCCTAAAATGTTTTTGGTTTTCCTATTTAAGGAGTCTGGATATTTTTAATCAGAACTTAGAATGTTTAAAAATATATTCTTCAAATGAGAAAGTTTTCTGTTAGGTGTTAAAAAGGGGTGCCAATTCTATGAGCCATTTTACTATGTTAAAAGCATAACCTAGAAATAATTTCAAATTTAGATTCTCATAAATTTAAGGGAGTATTGAAGGAAATGCCAATTTCTATCATTTTGTCATGATAAATTCAACCTTTGGAACCAAACTACTTGGTGCTTGATTGTGCTGGAGGAGTATTACAAAAAAATATAATAGTTTTTCATTGCCGATTTTCAGACATAATTACAGTATCAGAGATGGATAAAATTAGTTGGTAAAATAGGATTAAGGTAACATTGTTTTTATTTAGTTATGTTTTATCTTTCTACGTACTCATTTATAAATATAATTTGATTCACAAAAAGGAGTAGATTATTATTTCAAAGGGCAATATTATCTCCTTTTCATGATCAATTCAGGAAAAATTGCCAATGTCAGTAAGATTTCTGCTTCATGTGAACTGTGGAGCTAGTCAGCAAATCCAGAGCGCTTCTCAAGTTAAGATATTTATCCTGCATGTTTCCTTAAGTTATGCTGAATGTGCTTGTTAGCAGGTCATTCTATGATATAATCCTCTGAAAGAGGGATTGTAGGCTTATCTGGAAAATAAAAGTAGGAAATATTTGTTAATCATATTCTAATTCTTATGAATTAAAATTTTTACTTTCATGATATTTTCATGTTCAGCCAAATTTTTCGGAAAATGGAAAGTGGAGATACTGTTCCTTGTCATTTTGCCTTTTACAAAAGCTTGTTAATACAAGATTAGCAAGATATTAGAGCTGCGGTAATTGGATGTCTTTCAGGGTAATAAACCATGGAAGTTTATGAGTCACATTAACAGAAAGCCCTCTCAGTTCCACCATTTCCTTGTGTCAGTTCATTCTCCAGTGAACATAAAATCCTCTGCCTGGAGTTCAGAGCACAGCAAGGGAGAGAGGGAAAAGCCAGAACAGAAAATCCAGAAATAATAAGTGGGAAATAAGTGTAACCTTTTGGTCCTCAAGCTCATGACACAAGTGCTTAGTTCACTGCTGGGACCCGCAGAACTTGGCTGTGGTGAGATTTCCTCTCTGTGGCTTCGAAACTATGTGGCTTCAAGGATTCAGGGACTCCCCAGATTTGTTTTCTGGAAGTCATCCCAAAGCCGTCTTAGTTGTTAAAAATAAATTAACAAAGCGAAGAGTAAGAGAGCTCTGGTCCTTGGTGTGGGAGAATACATCTGATGGTTCCTTGATGCCTGGGGGTGGGGGGGGGGTTTGGTGGAAGCTTCCAGAAGGAGCGGGGTGTGGGCCACAGGCCGAGTCTCTGAGCACAGAGCGCCTATGCCCCTTGTCGCTGGTGTGGACTGAGTTTCTCAGCAAGACGGGCTCAGGAGCCCCTGGGAGAAGGGCTTCGGTAGAAGCTATGTGAATGAATGATCACAGACCCCAGTCTGATAAAACCCTCTGGTGTAAGTAACTCATTTTCTCCCTTTGCCCTCTTATTACTTGACTCTTATTTTTGTTCTTATGGATTTTATTTTGTACTTTTACATAGAACTTCTCAAAACCGTTTTGAAAGCTAAAGAGTATATGCACATGTATATGCGTTTCTGCCTGTAGTATTTTAATAAGAATATCTAAATTAATATACATATAAAAACATGTTTTTCTTGATTTATAGAAAGCATTATGCAAATCTTGTTGCATGTGGGTTTTGTTTCAAAAGAATTCTTTGATTACAGAGTTTCAAAGAAAAAAGCCATTGTTTGCAATTTATTCTTCAAAAAGAAGTTGCTAAATGCCAGATGTTCTTTTGTGGTCAGGAAGATGTATCAAAAACACATCCTCCTGTAGAAACCGCAATATCCTTCTGTGAATTCTAGAAGTTTGAAAAGTCCCATATGCAGTTCTATATGTGTCAGGATCTGGGTAAGAATGGGGTACAGAGGGTTGGGAGGGTCTCAGAAAGCAATCTGGTATCTACTCAAGCAGTTGTGAAGTCACTGGCATTTTTAGAACCCTGTACATATAAGCACTTTTATTTTCTATAAAAGATTAAAATTGTTAACCTAAACATTTAAAAAGCCAAAGTGAGGGCCGGCCGAGTAGTGCGTTGGTTAAGAGTTGGCTTGGGAGGCCAGCTTTGAGTAGCAGGGCCCCCGATGGAATCCCACATGAGGGCCAGTGACACTGCCCTCTACAGCTAAGATGGTGAACAGCAGCTCGACCTGGAGCTGGGCTGCCGTAATCGCAGGTGACGGTGTAGGCTGCAGTGGGGCTGGCTGGCAGCCAGCGTGAGCGGCCGTGAGAAACCATCTAATGACCAGCGACTGATCTGCCTCACTCGGGAAGAGCGCAATGATAATACCAACTTGGGCCAGTGAAGCAACATCCTCCACAACTAGACTGAAGAACAAAAGGACAGCAACTCGTCTGTTCCCCTCCCCCAATTTCCAATTTAAAAAAATCTTAAAAAAAAAGCCAAAGTGAGCAGCAACAAGCATTTATTTGATATAAAAAAGAATTGCAACCTGAAACCTATATAACTTTATGAACCATTGTCACCCCAATAAACTCTAATTGAAAAAGAATTGCAATCCAGGTGCATAGATTTAGACAAAAAACCCAAATTATGTCTCAATTATGGGGTGAAGACAAGGGGTTTAATGAGAAAGGGAAGGCAAATAACTACATGACTAGAAGGAAGGAATTTCGATAGTTGCTAGTAGGCTAAGGTGTTTTTAAGCTGTACATGGTGGTGCTGATTCTAAAGAACATCCTTAAGTTTCAGTCCTGGCAGTAGGGAGGCCGGTTACCCCGTTAGCTTTACCGACAGCTGGTTGGCATACAATGTCGTTAATAGTTTGGCCCCGTCCGAATGTAAATTTGCAGTTAAACCATCCCAAAGGCTCCACCAGGAACAAGAACTGCCAGGCCTTTTCTCTGGGATGGCAGCGCCAGCTTCATTTTGAAATGGCTCTATTTCTATCAGCTTTCTCATTAAAATCAAAGTAAGCACCCATTAGCCCACATAGCCAACTTAAATGAGTTTTTCATTTCTCAGTTGTTTTTGCCCCAAGAAACAGCTCTACCCTGTTACCTCTGCCAGGAAACTTTAGACTCTTATCCTAGACCTCATCTGATAAGTGTGCATGACTCCCAAGTAAAAAATACAACTTTTCGGTTGGTAAGTTAATTTTTTTGATGAAGTTGAATATGTATAGCTGTCTACAACTGTGTGGCAAATAGCCTATATACTATTACTCATCAATGTTGGTTGATAATAGCCATGCCACTGAGTCTTTCAAGATGTAGTAAAGCTTC
>NW_017734618.1:7034-16192 GCF_001890085.2 Hipposideros armiger | reverse complement strand
TGTGTGTGTGTGTATAAAGAGGGTGCCAAAATGTATACACATTTTAAGAAAGGAAAACTATTAATATTGTAATGCTCAATATATAATGATAACAAAAGATGAATACAAGTCACATTTGACTTCTGCAATTACAAGAGGTGCTCAAAGAGGTGACCATCAGCGTTCAGACACTTCTGATTATAGTGAACTACTACTGAGCAACGCTGACCAAAGTGTTCACTTGTATACATTTTTTTGACACCCCTGGTATAAAGCATGTATATATACTATGAAAAAGTATCAGAGTATGTATATATTATACTATATATTATAAGAAAGTATGATTATATATAGTATATATACTATAATACATAAGAATATATATATATATACATATATATATATACATACATACATATATATATATATACTAAGGATTTAATAAGTATATCTTTATAATAAACTTGCTTTTTTTTAAGTTTAGTAGAGTGAATTTTTGGAATCTCTGACCCTTGTTATTAGGTGAGGCCAATTGGAACTCTCCATTAGTCTGTGATCTCTTATATAAGACCTCATCTTTGAATTTGGGGTGCCTGGCATTGTACCTACTATGCATCAGGCATTCACTGGCAAGATTTTAAATAAAAATATAAATATATCAATATTTTACTGTTCCACTCTCCTCATAATTAGATCTTCTAACAGTTTGTGAAGAGATTATGGACAAAATATATGTGGTCAAGATGAGAAAGAGTTATATAACTGTCTTATCTTGGGATAGAAATAATGTTTTTTGTGTGTTTTTTTTGTAAAGATTTTATTGGGGAATTGGGAGAGGGGAAGAGTGTTGGGGAATCAGGGAAGGGGAGCAGACAAGTTGCTGTTCTTTGGTTCTTCAGTCTAGTAGTGGAGGACGTCGCCTCACTGGCCCATGTTGTATTATCACCTGCGCTCTTCCCGGTTGATGCNACACTTCATCTCTACCTGTGATACCCTGCTAAAGACTCATTTTTTTTTACCAAAATTCATGAAACCTTTCCTAAATTGTTTCATGTATTAAGATATGATTAACCACTGCCTCCATGAGTCTTTACTGTATATACCTTGTATTTATTTTTAGCATGGCCCTTACATAATTTCATTTGTTTATATATCTATCTTTTATACAGTTAACTCAAATACTGTGATTCTGTCTTATTGCTATCTATATCAGAAAGGATATCCTAGCTCTACTAATTATCAACTTGAACAAGTTCCTTAAACACTCTGTCTCTGATTTCTCATCTGCAAAATGGAGTACCATTACTTACCCCTGAGAAATACTATGAGACTGAATTAGAAAATGCATACATCGACTCAGCAGCATATCAAGTATAATCATTATTACTAAATGTGTTTGAGAGATAACCCCATTGACTAGAGAATTCTGTTTCAACATCAAAATAATTAGTTAGAATTGAGTCTGTAAAACAGAGTTTAAAAGTTTCTCATCTTATATTTTTCTATATAGGGCCTTAATTCTACACAATGATTTATTTGGGTAATTTTTGCTTTTTCTGTGAACTCTTTTTGATAAGCAAACATTTTCAGAGATGATACTTCTCAGTTCTGTACTGAAGTCCTCTCCTTTACTGTAGTCACTGTGTTTATGCCATGAAGCTCTGTATTTTAACCCTTCGTCAGGTGCAACTGATCTCACAGATTCATTGCACACAAATTTTCAAATATGAAATACATCTTTACTGTACTAAGTCACAAACATGACTGGCGGTAGGTTACGGTAGAGGGGGAAGATACGGAAGCGACGAGTCACAATACTTAAGTTAACTATTAGATATTTGAAAATTTGTGTGCAGTGAATCTGTGAGATCAGTTGCACCCGATGGAGGGATAAGCACATTAATGTGGTTCAGGCTGTCACTGATGTAGTCAGTCTAGACTCTGTCCTTTTCCTGACTAAGATATCCATTAACTACATCCTGCTGTCTCTCATGAAATTCTTCAGCTATTATTCCTAATGCTACCATTTCAGTTTAGATCCTTATATCCTTATCCTTTCTCACCTGGCCTTTTCCAAATAGTTTCCAGTCTCTCTTACCTACAATTCAATCTGCATTCGGATTCCAGAGAGCTCTTCATAAAAATGCAAATATATAAAAAAAAACCCAAAAAACCTTTATTAGGTACCTGTCATACACAAAGTGAAGTCAAAAGTCTTTTGTAAGACATATTAAGGCTCTGTATGCTGTCACCTCTTTATTTCTTGCTAAATGAACTTCTCATGTCATTCCTTCTGCCCCACCCCATCTCTCATGCACAGGCTGTGTTAAGCATTTGCAGTTCCTAGAATATGAAATATCTATATTTTATGGCTCCATTTTTTTTTCTTCTATGCCTGGGATGCCTTCCTGAAAATTACCAGTCAGCTTTCCAAGCTCAGCTCCTTTTCTGCTCTGATGTCATTTTGCTATGACTTTCTCCTCTCCTGAGTTTATTTAAGCTCCATGTTCTATAATGATTTATGTCATAGCCCACAGCACTTTGTTATCTATATTTGTGTTTATATCTGTCTTCCTTCACACACTGAGGCATATTTACAGAGCCTGCCAGTCATAAACTTTTCCACAGGAAACTGTTCTCCCCAAGTCCCTGCTGTAGAAAGATCCATGACTTGGACCACATAATTCTGTTCTCCTGGCAAGGTCTTCTGACCAGGAATGGTCAATGGACAAGAAGGCAACTGATCCAAAGGAGGCTCAGTGACCTCTGATTTATCACCATGGTATACCAAGCATGAACATTTGAGCTCGGCTGATTGCATAGTCTTTGGCAAACTGAGTTGCAAAAAACTAAGTCACAATCACTAGGGTCAAGATGGCAGAGTAGCTACATGCTGTGTTCACCTCCTCTCATGACAACATCAAAATTTCAGCTGAACTGCAGAACAACCATCATTGAGAATCACCTGAGGTCTAGCTGAACAGAAGTCCTACAATTAAGGACGTACAAAAGAAGCCACTTCAAGACTGGTAGGAGAGGCGGAGATATGGAACGGGCTGGTCCCACACTCATGGGTGGCTCTTAAAAATCAGGAGGGATACCTTGGCTGTGGAGGTTCCCAGCGGAGAGGGGAATCCTAGCCCCACTCCAGGATCCCCAGCCCAGGGTTCCAGTGCCAGGAAGACAAGTCCCCACAACATCTGGCTGTGAAAACCAGCAGAGATTATGCCTGAAGGAGACAGAGAATGGCTAGAGTCCCTGGGCATTCTTCTTAAAGGTTCCCACATGGACTTACTGATTGACAGACTCCCTCACCCTGAGCTCCAGCTCTGGGGCAGAAGCTCAAAACATTCCAAGGTCACATGGAGAGAAACTGAATTGCCTGGGATGTCTTTCTCAGAGACCNTCACAAATGACTGTTCTGTTGCTATGTACAGGTCTCAAGTGCCTTCGATCTGATAGCACGATTAAATAAACTGTGAGATATCACTCAGCATGTGTATTTTTGAATAGAAGTTAAAATAATTGTCACTAAAGCTTTCAACAGAGGGAAGAACCTTCCGCTCACCCCCACCTCTAGTTTATAGCTCCACATCACATTGCCCTGAGCATAGCTGCCTCTTGGGCCTTTTCAGAAAGCTTTGTCACCCAAGTTAAAAAAAAATAATCTGCCAAATTGGGTTTTAAGAAGAACAATGCACGTCTTTATTGATGTTTTGCTTGTTTGTTTTCATTTTTACTAAATTGCAGATACACAATTCTCTGCACAGCTGGACACTGTGCGCTTTCAAATATTTTTCCCCTCTCAGAAATTAAAAAAACAACAACATACATATACTTGATAAATTATCTCTCACCCAAATACACACACAAAATAATGTTATGAACCAATTTTATACTTCGAGGTGACAGATCTATCTGCAGAACTTTACCACGAAAGGGCTAGGTACCCTGGCGTTGCTTCAGACAGGCAGCCAACATGTTGGCCACAGGTTTTGTTGTCTAAATCTGCTAACTGCAACCCCACACCAACAGTGGTCATTACGCAATGAGGCTACAGACATTGTCAGAGAATCTAGAGACCATCAAATCTGCATGCTGTATGCATAAATTTACATATGGAATTAAAGTCAGAAAACTAAGTGATTCCCTGAACTTAATGCTTTTACATGTTTCATCTCAATGGTCACATCTGGACCTCTGAAATTTACAACGGATTTTGTCACGATGCTTTGGAAGAGTAGGGCGGGAGTGAGCATGATTCTAGCCTCTAGCAGGGACTCAAGCTTCAGATGATTCATTTAGGCACAGAAGAACAGAAAAGTTCTTTGTAGTTTTGTCTCCTTTTTGTACATGGCAAATGAGGTTAAAATTTTAATTTTATATTTTAATTAATCTGGTAGCCACAGTTCAACACTCGCTAGTGGTAAGGAAAGAACTGGACAAATCCGACTCCTATTATTTTGATATTTCTCTTCTATCATATTGTCTTAATATGATAAATCAGAGCTATAATAAAGTAAACAACTTGGAGACAACCCACATCATTTTACAAGTAATTAACAGGCCTCTCCTTCTCTAATCCCATAAGAGCTGCCTGAGAGGTATTCATGGAAGCTGAAAATAGCCAGTGACTTGTTACTCATGCAACTCTACTTCTGCAAAAAATACCTTAGGAAAAGGCCTCCTCTGGCTTATCTGGCATGCAAACCCAATCATATCAGTTCAACATACAAAACCAAATGACTAAAACTCTTAAAGGCTCACTTCCCTGGGGCTCATGGTCATATCTATCTAGAGCTGATGAATTAAAGGTTTTTCAACAATATTATTGATTTTCAGTCATTTGTAATTTAGCCAAACCATATAATATTGACAGGTACTTCATATAACTCCTAATTGTTAAGGTGATTAAAAATAACAATCTAATTTTTCTAAACAGTGCTTTACATTTCTTTCTATTTTATAATTATAGATTTTTCATTTATTAATTTAACTCATACTTACTGAAAATAAACTATGCTCTGGGCATTGTAAAAAGCTTTGAGAATATAAAGATAAATAGCAGAATCCCTTTCCCAGTTCAAAATTCTTAGTGCTGAGAAGGGATTACAGACAGTTTTAAATCCAGTCTAATATTCTTTGTAGCAGCTGCTGCATATTTCATGGAAAGACTGGTGGCAAAAGCGCAAGGAGGGGAGTCAGAGGATCTGAGTTAGAATCCTGGCTCTGTCCTGCTTGGTGAGTAGTCTTGGGTAAGCCTGTGAAGAGTGACAACTCTTAAGCTTGTTTCTTAATTTATAAAATAGGGATGTAATAATACCTATCACTTAGGATTGTTGTAAGAATGAAATGAATTGATATCATGTCAAGTGCCAAATATAGTGATTGCATAGGTTCCACATAATAAATAGTAGCTATTTTCAAGGAATTAACATCTAAGTAAGGCAGCTCATTCTGTTTTTTAACAGTTCTAATTGTCACAAAGTTCTGAAAACTGCCTGCCTGAAAATTCCAGCCATTGGAACTCGTTATGTTCAGTGGAGCAGATAAGTTTAATTCTTTGTTCCACATGAACACCCTTATGATATCGGAACAGAATTTCCACCCATCTTCCTTTTTTCCCAGTTGTACATCTGCAGTGAACATTTATTGTTACCTGTCTTTTCTTGAGTGTAATGAATATATTAGAACCTTCAAAAATCATTTATGCTAGAATGGGAATCAGAATAGGATGGAACATTTGGTACCTAATTTAAACCTGTTTAGTAATTGAAATTAGAAAATAATCTCTCTTCCAAGTTTTATTTATAAGATAAAGCCCCATAAACTTTAACCAAGGTGGTAGTTTCCTAGCCCATTTCCAGCCTGTTGACTAAGTCATGTTATAAATACAAATCTGCTTTTCTACTATTGCCCTAAATAAAACCTCAGCTTACTTAGGATAGTGGTTTGCAAACTTTGTGGTCTTCTGACACCTTTACACCCTTAAAATTTATTGATGACCTCCAAAATCTTTAGTTTATGTAGGCTACATCCATGTGTATTTACTGTTCTAGAAACTAAAACTGAGAGAGTTATTTATTAATTCATTTAAAATAACAGCTCCAGGGCCAGCCGAGTGGCTCAGTTGGTTAAGAGCTTGCTCAAGAGTGCGAGCTCTGAGCAACAGCGGTTCAAGTCCCGGCCCGAGCTGAGCTGCCTCTGAGCTGCCAAAAAGGTGGCAGGATGGCTCAGCTAAAAAAATAAAATAAAATAAAATAACAGCTCTGTTATATATTAACACAACATATTTTATGAGAAATAACATATTTTTCAAAACAAAAAGAAATAGTGAGCAGAGTGACATTGTTTAATATTCTTGTAAATAAATATTCAATGTTTAGCTTAATAAAAGCAACTGAATTCTCCTATCTGCATTCAATCTGTTGTAATATGTTGTTTTGGTTGAAGTATGTGACAAAAGTCATACCTCACAGAGATAAGTAGTTGGAAAATGGACTACTTTAATAGTCTTTTTCAGGTAATTGTGAATAGTCTTCGATACTAAGCCAAATCTCAACAAAAGGTAGTTTCTTATAGGGTCGTTGAAATGTCTGATCTCAAATGATATCAATGACCTTTCTTTTTCTGATAAATTAAAATCTATTGGTCTAACTTGCACTTTAAAAGGAATTTTTACCCATGTATAATTTTGTAATATTATGTTATGGTTATATGGAAAATATTGGTTCACTGAGTTACACAGATGTTCTAAAAGTTGATGCATTTCATTATANACATAACATCATCCAATGCAAAATATAAATGTGGTCTAGATTAGCATCAATAAGCTTCACATACAATGTTTGGTTTTTATTTGTCTTCAAATGTAATGAATTGTGATCACAGTGGGAATCTTACCACTCCTCTCTCTCTCAGAACCCTTATGCCCTCTGCCCTGTCCTATGTACCTTACCCTAGTCTGCTCCTAGGTATGAGAACTTGACTTCCTCAAGAACACTTGGCTTCCTCCCATCTTCTGGAGTTAGAGAATATGTCTTTTCCTGGATCAATTTGCATTTTTAAAATACCTTAGTCCACAAGAAACATGTCCTTCTTTTGCCAAAAGCCCTGTGCTCAGATGAAAAAGGAGAGTGATCTTTTGGGTTTTAGCATGGATATATAATTAAAGAGAGGCAGTGGCTATGTAAGGTTTTTGCTTTGGGCCATTTTGTCTCGATGTGCCACGAGGGCCATCACCAACCATCTACATGTTTATGAAATTCTTGCCTTGTACAATATAGCTGGACATACAACTGAGCATATAGGTAATCAGTTGCTTTTCTTGCCAAAGCATGTAGGCTGGCAGAGGGGATTGGCATCCAAGGGAGAGTACCTTTTCAGAATTTGTGCAAAGGTACCATATAAGGTAGCGAGTAGTGACTTGGTGTACCCCTGTCCCCTGTAGATATAGTTTGAAAAAAGAACCGACAGACCTGGGCATGGATGTTAGTATATGTAGAAAACCCATTGTAACATGGGTACTTTTCAGCAGCAGTAAAATCAATAAAATAATAATCTTAACTACCATTCATTCAGCATTTACTCTCTACTTTTCTCTGTGCTTTATTTGATCTTATTTTCTCATTAATTCTCAAAATAAATTTGAGTGAGCTGTGGTTTGCATCCTCAAATTTCAGATGAGACTTAGGACAATCAAGTACCTCATCCAAGGAGAAACCACTAGTAAGTGGAAGGAACAGGACACCCTCTCAGGGGTCAGTGCCAGGGCTCTTAACTCTTTTCTGTTCTGATGCTGCCATTGGGTTGTTTTGGGGGTCACTCTATGTACTAGTTTCCTATTTCTTCTATAATATATTACCACAAACTTAGTGGCTTAAAGCACCCAAAATGTATTTTCCTCTAGTTCTGGAGGTCAGAAGTCCTAACTGGATCTCACTGGGCTAAAATCAAGGTGTCAGCAGGGCTTTATTTCTCTCTGGAAGCTCTAGAGTCATATACCAAGAAACATATGAAATGTGTTGACATTAATGATGAAGCAATACTGTCAGTTACATTTTAGAAACATCACATTGTCAAAGGAACATAATTAAGTTCTCACATTTCTTCTCTGTAATCATAAAGATCAAAGACCTAAGTGTCCAGAGGAGTTTGTGTGTGTGTGTGTGTGTGTGTGTGTGTGTGTGTGTGTGTGTTCGGTTGAAGGTGGGGAGTGCAATCCAAGAATCTTTGACCTATTCTAATNGTAGGAAAAGCAGGAAAATAAATATTTACTCGATTTAATGGCTGTCTGGCTGCTGTAAATGGATAACTTAGATCCTCTGGGTTTATCTTTAAAAAACAAGATCAGTTTTCATGAAATTCCACTCACATTTTAAATTCATGACTTATTTTGCTTTATTCTGTTGTAGAATATTCCAGAGCCAGAAATGAATGCTAAAGAATAAATTAGCCCATTTAAAAGATATTGGTGTGCCGTATTACAGATTGTGGCTACAAACATTCTGAGTCAGGCCCTCCCCTCCAAATACCCATCACCCCCGACCACTGTGCAACCCACTCATTAATATTGTATGATGGAATCCTGCCAAATCAGTGTTAGAAATATATAATCTGGAACCTAGGCTGTTATTCTGAAGGTTTGTTTTTAGGATAAAGCCACAGGAAACCTTTTGTGAATTGGGCAGGTTTTTTGTTTGTTTGTTTTCTGTTTGAGAAAATACAATAAGTTGGCTAGTACAAGGAAGCTCTTACATCCTTGCAAACTTTAGTCACGTTGCCATGTAAAGTCATTGCCAAGTTTTCAAAAATGAGTCTGGGCTGCTATTCCAACTCACCACTGTTCCGCCTCCGTGGCAGATGGCATTCGCTTATGCAGGGGACGCAGCTGAGGCTGCACAGTAGAGATGCCATTCCATTGCTAAGGTTTTAGATTTTGTGGCTCTGAACAACTTGTATGCCTGCAAGTTACAGCTTCTCAGTCTTCTTCACTCTCTGTCACTGGCTGGTGTCCACCTTTCTCCCCATTGCCTCTAGACCATCCACTCCCCATCAGCATTTCTGAACCACCACTCTTCCCTTTCTGAATTTGTTTTTTTAAGCCCATTGACTGATATGGTTTGCTGATAATTCCTGAATATGCATTGTTAGCTCTGAGTCTCAGTGCCTTACTGGCT
>NW_017734618.1:0-4634 GCF_001890085.2 Hipposideros armiger | reverse complement strand
TTGTTTAGGTTTTTACCTCTGGAGAACCCTGACTAATAAATCTACCTTGTCTGACTGAAGTTAGAATTAAATGAGGTAATGTGTTTAAAACTCTCTGGGAAGTAGTAGCAATTATTATTGTATGGTCAGTAAATTATTTTGGCAGTTTCTTATGCCTGCCACATAGTAGGTGCTCAATAACTATATGAAGGATAAATGAATAAATTAATATAAGAAATTGGATGTCCTCTGAACAAACGTTATTGCAGATAACTGTAAAAATGCATAGGATTTGGTCACCGTTAATCATTTCTGAATAGTCTTTGAGGTGGAATGTACAGCACGTTGCATTCTCTGGAGAAGGTCTAAGGCAGCCTATTCATATGCAACATCATTCACTGGAAATAAGTCAGTATTTCTTTTTGATGGCAAAAGTACTGTTTAAAAATGAAAGGAAGTTGAATGCTAAATCACGCCATGAATCTGCCAGCAGCTTTGAGATAAACCTCATTTTCTCCATCTGAAAATACTTCCTGAGAGTGTTGTGAACACTAGTTAGCTAATTGGGGCAATGTACTTTGAAAAAATATATATACATATTCCATAAATATTACTATTTTAGTTCAGATGGAAATGGGAGGTGGTGAGGGATTTTTAAAGTGTCTGAGCATCTGGAGATTAAGTACTCAAATTTTAAGATTACATAAATACAGATGGTGTACTAGAGAGACAGTGTTATGTCCCAAAGAACTGAAAAGGTTGAAATAGTCACTGTAGAAATTTAGCAGATTTGCATGTGTTATAAAGGTGTTTTATAGGATATGGATTTGGAGGCTTATCAGATGCCCTTATATTTGGGGTCTGCCTGAAGATATCAGCTAAGAAGTAGGCCCATGTGTCAGGGATGGCAGAGCAAACATGAGGACAGTGGCAGGGGAATTTAGCGACAACCGGCATCCTCCCCAAAGCCTAGGCTTTAGAGAGACATTTACAGAGTAGATGAGAGGAGGAGGGAGTAGCTGAAAAATGAGATGGTGCTGGAAACCAAATTGTCTACTCTCAGTTTTGACTAGTTTACCTACCAAAATCCTTAAAAATAAAATAGTATTTTAAAACTCCATTGACACTCATACTGAGATGGAAATATCCTGAAATTCAGCAGCAATTCTAGTTATCTTCAAACCTTAATTTAGGACAAGTCCCCAACCCTACTGCCCCTGTCTTTCCAGTGTCCCCTGATTTGATAATTGGGGATAAATGCCCTAATGAGAATGCTTTTGTTAGGATAGGAACCTGTCTAAAATAAGAAAATATTTCTACTACTTTGAAATATGCTTGTGTGATAAACCTTCTTACTGGAATAACAGGCTCCTCAAACTAAATACTTATTTAAAAAATCATTTCAATACTTTTATATAATGTCAAGTTTTATTTTAACAGATGCTGAAAGAAGCCTACCAGTTCCATGGGAATTTCAGCAACAGGTTAGGGGAAATGTGTAGATTTTAGTTATTTTCTTAGTATTTGAATTCAGGGCAACTACAGGGTCTCAGCTTCTAAATGTGTTCAAGATGTCATTTTTTTTTCTTTTTTAAAATGAAAGTTACACCAATATTAGAGAGATCTGAGGGATACAAAGAACACTTTAAAGGAATCAAAGCGAGTTCATGGACTTTCCCCCTGGAATCCTAGATTCCCTAAGTGACACAAATGGCTGTGTGTGCCTAAGTTAAGTGGCCTTTTGGACATAAATTAAATNGCATTTTCCATTTGTATGACCCCTCTAACCCTGTGGCTTTTCCAATTCTAATCTTCCAACAAGACACTTTCTTGGATGAACTGCCTTACTTCACTATTGTCTTCATAAGACAGCAGACCTTGTTCCCTTCTCATCTATATTTTTTACCTGGGAGGCAAAACATTGTTCTGCATAGCTTCACAGTGCTATCTTTCACCAGTTAACTTTGATGAGCTCTGTGTCAATTCACCACAAGAGAGGACTTACCCCCTCAGAATATGAAAGTCTTTTATGTACTTGTACTTCTCTCTAGACCTCTAAAGCAAAACAAAAAGTATCTGAAGGATTCCTAAGCCCTCGATGCTAATTATTTTAGTAATTTGGTTGAACAGGAAGATAGATATTATGTTTCTCCTTATCGATCTATTTCAAGTGAACAATCTTTTGTGTGAAATCATCCTTTTTTCAAGCAGTCTAGTGAGATGTGAGGAAAGCATCTGTCTTTGACTTTAATTCAGGGCTTCTTTAAGACCAGGTCTAAAGGGATGTGTAATGAATGATTCACGATAAGACTAAAGATACGGAATTCTATTTCTTAGGCCCAAATGTTAAAGCCGAATCAAGATTCTTAAGTCAGAATTCAGCCATAGGGCTCTAAAAAACAATGCTCTTCATCCAATTCTCAGCAGGTTAGGCCTGCCCTAACTAAACATTAAATACAAGCCAAGCATAGACTATACATGAAGGGGAGCCTGAGGGGATATGTCGTTCAGTACAGGGTCAAATACATGGTTCAAATCAGTCTCACAGCGTCCTGGTTTCTTAGAAGAGGGGAGTATCTGTATTGAGTACAATGGATGGTCCAGTGAGACTACAATGTGTTTTATTCTGCCTCTATTATGTAAAACGATTCAGGGAAGGTTGGAGACAAAATATATATATATATATATATAAACCACCCACATGGGTACAAGCACACACATTCATTTAATCATCTAACAATCTGCTTCCATTTGACACAAGCAAAACTATTCAATGTTAAAGATTGAATAACCTCTCAGGAGACAAGGCTTGGAACATCGTTTATTAAAGTTACAGTGAGATGCTCAAGTATCTCATGTTTTTCATACTCTATGGGGAATGTGATCAGATGGTAGCAATAAAAAATGGGATTTTCCTGATCCTCACTCCAAGGTCATATTTTTCTTGTTTTACTTTATATTTTAATTATACTTAACATTTATTATTACATATTCAAAATTAGGTAGAATCTGTAACCTGCAGAGACATGTTACATCTTCCCTTTCCTAGGGAGATTTCATCTGACAGTTCAAGTAAACTATTTAGATGTTTTCCCACTTTTCATTCTGGGGAAAAATTATGGGAAATCAAGTATATTGTGGTTGGATTCAAGACCTCAATAAACAAAGTGTATCCCAGAAAATATGGCTTGCTCAAGAAGTTTAAAATGTTTATATATTTCAATTACTATTAGGAGGAATTGAACTATGATAACTGCTATTTAATAATAATTATTAGAAACTGTAGTATCCAGAAAAATATAGTAATCAGGCTTAGAATATTTCTTTATGGTCCAGATTAGCATTCTGGAAATTATTGAGGCACCTTAAGCAAGGAGTGAGACTATAAAGACCAATGTGCAGAATTGTTTTGGAATGATATAGCTAGAAAGTAAAAATGTCAGTAATTTAAATACTTCTTTATCAGACATCATAGATAAAAATATTGATGCCTTTGTTCTTCACACAGATGGACTATAACATTGGTGCAGAAAATGAAGTCTGCAACATTCCCCATGGAAGTTAATTTCCTTGAGGCTAACACTCGGCACTTATCCGGTAGTTCATTCAATCATTCATTCATTCATTCAACAAGTGTCTAATAGTGATCCTAATGTACATCAAGCAGCATATCAGGACTTAATTTAAAGATGAATAAAATAACTTAAAGGAGCTCAGCCTGCTAAGGAGGGTAAAATATGTTGTGGACTTTATACAACTATGCTATTAATACTGAAATAAGTAAACAGTGTGGTCTGAAATGAGAGCTCTCTCAAAAATGTTCAAGGGCTTCCCATTTCGTTTACAATAGTTGAAACTCTACCTAGTGTGGCCTTCCTCATACCTTCCTGCATGTTTCCTTTTGGCCACTTTGCTCCATCTGCATGTGTCCTTCAGGTTCCTGATCATTTCAAGGCTTTTCTTGACTTGAGGCTTCTGCCCCGGCTCCTGTCTGCCTGGGCCACTCCTGCCCTGTTCTTTGCATGGATCTCCTCTCATCCTTTGAGTGTGGAGTAAACATCACAACCACATTGTGGTTTTCCTCTGTCCACCTTAACTAAGCAGGCTTCCTCTGTCAGTTTCTATTCTTTTTCTTTGTGTATCAGCATCATTAACACAATGCATTATCAAATACTATTTGTTTGTTTGTTTGTTTGTTTGTATATATATATATATATATATATATATATATATATATATATATATATATATATATATATACTCTTTTCCATTCTATATAGTAAGCTTGATGAGATCCACTATATTATATATTAAAATAAAAGAAGGTACGAAAATGCATTTATTACTCCCAACAAGTCCTTGGTGATTAATGTTTGAGGATTTGACAGGTAAAGAAGGTAACCTCTCAGACTAGTTGATCCCTAGACTGGACAGAAATAAATGCTAAATGTGCCAAATCACTGTTTTCTGATTTGGGCCCCAGACCTCATAGACAGGAAGTTCCCATGTACAGATATTCCATACCTGATAATTGAGAACTTGAGCTTGCCATTGTGCAGCAAAACATTTACAATGCTGATTTGGAAAAAAAAAATTGGATATCTAGGCATTATTTAGTCTAAATATCTATTTAAATTATACAAAATTGTGTTCTA
>NW_017734617.1:0-2954 GCF_001890085.2 Hipposideros armiger | reverse complement strand
TACTCTAGCTGCCTCCAGGACTGTAGGTCTCCTATGTCAGTGTCTCCACTGGTCCTCAGATGCAAGTTGCATCATGTTGTGTCCATCTTAGAATTAGATGCATCAGGAGTATATCCACCTGTGAGGAGTGCAGATGGCCGTGGCTGATGCTGGCCACCTGGTCACTCCCTGTGTGCCTCTGTCTTGACCCCGTGTAGGTGGGAGGACACACCATGCTCCCCATCCGCTGGATGCCCCCTGAAAGCATCATGTACCGGAAGTTCACGACGGAGAGCGACGTGTGGAGCTTCGGGGTGATCCTTTGGGAGATCTTCACCTATGGAAAGCAGCCGTGGTTCCAGCTCTCAAACACAGAGGTACAGAAGGGGGAAGATGGGGCCCTCAATTTGGGAGAAGGCTGATAAGAGCTATCTCAGGTCAGAATTTAGACATAGTGTGCAAAACATGAGTTGGGATTTGGAGCCCGCTGAACAAACGTAGACATAAGCAGGAGGGGAGAGCTTCCTAATAGGAAAAAAAAAATTATAGCTGTAGGGAATGTGGTGTCATTGTCAAGAGAGCATGAAATCAGATGTCTACATGGAGACACAAGTCACGGTTCTCTTGGCTCAACTACACTTAAAACTCATAAATGTTTCACTAAGAAAGAAAGGGATAACAAAGAACGGCCATGACTTTTTCAATTGTGCCATCTTGTGGAAACACCTACTGCCTAGTATGCCCAAATATCTGGGTTCCCAAAGGTTTTTGGCCTGGCGTGCTCCGGGATGTGCAGGATGATGAATTGGGAAGGCCAATTACATGTTGTTGATAGAGCTGTATGTGGCCTTCTGGGAAGAAAATGAATCATAATAGTAAGTATAATAATAATAAAGTACATGTTTTTGAAATTTTGATTTACAATAATTTTAGAAAATACTAATCACATTTTAATAATAGCTAATATTTAGGGCCAGGCTCTTTTCTAAGCACTTTAGCTAGATTGACTCAGGCCTTTTCACAGAAGCACCTGTTGAGATTTAGGACCAAGGCACTGCTTTGAATCTTGAGATGGACTGGCCAGGGTCTCATAGGTGAGAGCTCACGGGGCATGGAGGATGCTTGGGCCATGGTCACAGGACTCTTTGCCCCCAAAGCCAGTCAAGGTGACCTCAGTTACGTCTGGACCACAGTCATGTTGACCCAGGAAATTCAGTACAGCTTGTAGACAATAAAAGGCTTGGTCTCCCAACTCAGCAGACCTATGCAAGATTGCAATTTATTTATGGTCTTTTTTTCTTTCCCTGGGAAATGTGAACACAAGGAGCTTTTAATATTGGAATCATATCTCAATATTTAAGAAATTATCTTCCTTCTTTGAAGCTATGTTCATCTTTGCTTTCCTATGCACTGACTACTTACTTGAAGTTCAAGGCCCGAAAAGAAGGCATTTCTTTAAATCTGTGATATCTTATCATTCACAAGCTGGATGGGTCCTGATTACATTTTCCAAAGTAGGGCAAAATAGTTGAATGACCTTTAAAAAAAAAGAGAAAAAGTGTACGTCAGAACCCATTGGTTGTGGCGTTTTTAAAAATTGTTATTGTTTTCCCAGGGGGTGGGATTTGTGGTAAGCACACACACGTGTGCATGCGCGCGCACACACACACACACACACACATGCTTACACATGCCCACACACCCAGACAGACATGCACCCTGACCGCAGCTTGCACGCAGTGTGGTAGCCCCTGTACAGCCAGGGTTTGGGTCGAGGGCTCTACTCAAGACCCAAGCAGGCTCTTAGCAGCCAGCAAAGTGTTTGTGGTCACTTCTAACACTCGCTGGGGAGGCATTGGCCTTGAAGGCGGGCTTCCTGCTCCCAGCCACCTTCCCTCTCCACCCACCCCAGCAGCCAAGTCCTGGCCATCACTGATGATGGGGTTCTCTGGGGAAATTCAGGGTCTGGATAGTCCCACGTGAGAGGACACACCGCCGAGTACCTTCGATCTTAGCAATGGCAGCAGCTGCTGCCGTTTGAACTAGATCCCTTTTCATGGGGGCGAGGGTAACAGAGGGTAGAAACGGGGCCCTACTAACAAAAAGGCACGCGAGCTGCTGGAGACCTGTCAGGCTGGCAGAGACATGAGCTGAGTGAGCCTTCACAGATTCTGGGGTGAATATGACCAGGAGGGACTCGCACATGATGGTGTGACAAGCATCCCAGGGTTGGGGGTAACACGAGGTAACACCCTAGACAAGATGCTGTTGGGGACAGCATAGGGAGCTAGAAGGAGAAAAAGGGCATGTCCCTCATCCAAATAAATATAGACCAATGGGGGCAAAGAGGGGAAGTTACATTTTTCAGGTACTCAGCTAGAGGTGATTCTGTGCGTTTTTTGTCATCACAACCCATCTGCACATGAGGAAACTGCAGTTGAGGGTAAGTAACTTGGCCCAGCTGACACAGAGGCAGCGTTAGTCATTAGTGAAGTTGAAACTCAACTGAGAACTGGAAGCTGAAACCTTGAAAATTCACATATTCAGCATCAGTAAAGAAGTTCCTTGGAGGAATTGCACATGCCAGGTTTGGTCCTCGAGGGGCCGGCTGGGTTTGGTCCAGCCATAAGCTCTGTGCATCCCTCCTGCTCCCGCCGATGGCCTTCCCTTTGGAGGTTGAGCCAGGCAGTCCCTTTTCTTGTCCTCATTTGGACCTTACAACACCCCTGGGACGGGCTCAAAGCAGACAGCGGATCCCCGTCGTACAGATGAGGATGCTGAGATTCCGTGAGGCTAACTGACTTGCACTGGCCACCACGCAGGGCGGTGGTGAACCCAGCATCTCGTCCCACTGTTTAGGACTTTAGAAGAAAATGGAATAAATGGTTTAGTGCAGAGCAGGGGAGGATGGGCCTCGCCGATGAACAGACCAGTGTCGAGGTACGCGTGGAGGTGTGCACAGAGGCGGTGACAGA
>NW_017734616.1:0-3500 GCF_001890085.2 Hipposideros armiger | reverse complement strand
ATAAAAACTATATATTAAGGCAAGTATACATCAGGGTTTCTCAACCTTGGCACTACTGGCATTGGAGACCAGATAATTCTTTGCAGTGGGGGGCTGTCCTATGCATTGTAGGATGATTAGCAACATCCTTGGCCTCTACTCACTAGATGCCAGTGGCACCAGACCCCCACCAAGCTGACAACCAAAAATGTCCCCAGATACTGCCAAATGTCCCCAGGGGAGCAAGTGCACACTCCCAACCCACACAGGTTGAGAACGGCTGTTGTACATGGAAGTTAGTAGAACGTGGCTTTAACGTGTTCAAAGATATCTACCTCACTTACCCTTCTGACGTAGGCTGTCCCCAGACCCTTAGCTCTAGAAAAAGAGAACAACATGATATCTCAGTTCTTTGCATCTTTTAGGAATGAAGTAGGAGCCCGGAGGAAGGCCTGGTCTTGCCTTCTTTCCTGCATAGTGGACTCATCCCGTCATCCCTCTAAGCCCAGCTGGATGGTTGGTTGCCTGCTGCCTGAAGCGTTTTCCAACTAAGCCTTCTCCGTTACCCATCTGGTCCCACCCCCTCCCCAAATTTGAAGGGAGCTAAGAAAGAGTGGTTTCACAAAAGTCCAAAGAAAAAGAACTTTCCAGAAGAAAATAATGACACGCAGTGTTAAGTGGTGTAAAGAAGTAGAACAGGGTTGGGATGGAAAGGAAAGCATTATGGTTGGCATTTCCAGGAAGCCATCAGATAAACCACTGAGGAAGTCACTGATGATTTAGCAAGAGCATTTCCACATCTTTGGGCATGGAGAGCTGATTGCAGTGGTTTGAAGGGCAAAAGGAAAATGAGGGAAGACGGGGTGATGACCAGGGCAGAGAAGTGGAGGGCAGGACGAGCCAAACCTTGTCTTTGTAGCTCCCGATCTACTCACCTTGCCCTCCTGGCACATGTTAGGGTAGTGGGTCCACACCTCACCTTGCTGTGTGTGAGTGCCCGCCTCCCCTTCTTCCAGCAATGAGCCATCTGTATGGAGCAGAGACATGCCAGTGACGCACAGAGACTGGCTCCCTCTACTGAGGTTGAGAGGAACTTAATACATCATCACTGATTTATGTATGATCGCTGGAGCCTTAAAGAGCTTATAAAGTAAACTGCATCTCTTGTCTCCTGTTGCAGAACTCCACAAGCCTTTCTCTGTCTCCATGGGTTTCTTCCTTGATGCTCCTCCAGGTACATTTCACACATATATTTGCTATTCAAATAAGCAAAATAAATCCTGTCCCAGCACTGCAACTTATCCAATCAGACAAAAAATCTCAGAAAGAGAACCCAAATATTCACTGCAGAAGAATTTAGAAAAGTTGAACTGTGAGTGAAGAATGTCTATAGTCAACGGGGTTTAAACTGGAACCCACAGTGATAGCGTCATTTCCCAGCTGTTTTGGATATCACTGTTTTATTTTCTTCAAGGCACAGATCACTCTAAGAAAGTGTTTACTTGGGGGCTTTTTTTGTCTGTCTCCCTGACCAAAATGTAAACTTCATGAGCGCGAAGACTTTGTCTCCCTGACCAACAGAGTACCCTCAAAGCCTAGAACGGTGTCTGATACATGGTATACAGTCAATAAATGTTATCGGACGGATGGATGGATGGACGGATAGATGGATGGATAGATGGATGGATGGGTGGGTATGAGTCAATCAATCTATCTTTATCTCTTGGCCTAATTGTGCAACCCTACTCAAGTAAAAACCCATGTAATCTCCCATTATAATCTGATTCCATCTGAATTGAACTCAGTTTTTAATGTTTAAACAAGGAAAATACATGGACTCACTTCTTTATCTTCTGTTACACATGCCTTCTCACTAAGAAACAAGAAAATGGACCCATCAGAACATCTCCTTATGTTGAGCAGTCATAAGCAATTCAGAATGAGACGCTACCTTCTCTGCTCTAAAGAATTACTTAAACCTGAGGTTTCTTGGGGAGAAGTCCTTCGTCCCAGATGACCCTGATCCTCTAGGCAATGAGATGAGGGCCCTGGAGGGGTGGGGAAGCCCTCAAAGCCATTCTGTTCCCCTGTCTGGCTTGGCACGGCCTAGCTGTCAGGAAGTGAAATAAACTATGGCCATTCCTAGGGGTTCCATCCAACAGAAGGGGGCTCAGGTCCATCTCATCCCATGTATATTTAATAAGGACATACTCATTTAGCTATTGATGTATTTCAAACATTTACATAACGAATAACCAGGGAAATACATAAATATCCTCCACCTTTGCTCTGTCCACAATGTAAACTCTTTGGAAATACCAGGCCAGCCACGTAATAAGCTATTCAAAAATTTGATCTGGCTAAAAATTTGGATTGGTCTCCAGTAACTAAAAGGGCCACGGCTCCCCAGGGGCCCTATAACTTCCTTTCAGCTCAGCCACAAAGACTCGCCCTTCCTTCCTTCGAAGCCAGTTCTTCATGCCTCAGTTCTACCATGTCCTTCCCGACTAGTACTTCCCACGCAGAGACTCAATGCGTTCCTGCAAATCCAAACTGAAAGCCAATAAGGCAAAAACCTAGCCACCTATGCATCTCGTCCTAACTGTGCATGGACTGTGATGGTGGTTTGTTCTTTCCTTGGAGGAAAATGCTGAAAGGGCAGGTAAAGACTTGACAGGAATAAACGGTGGAACTTGGCAAAGTAACGTGGAATCAGCAGAGGCGCTGAAGTCCTCCTCCTCAGCCATAACTCCTACTGCTGCTCTTCAGTTAGGTCCTAAACTCTTCCTGACTCCTTTCATGAGAATATAAGAATTTTTTTCCCATTAGGCCACTATTATTCCTTTTCAGTTCTTCCACTCTTATAATAGGACCTAATAGACAATGCCATTGAATGTAATATATATTTTTTAACGACTTAAATATTTTTAGACTACTTTTTGCTACAGTTTTCCACGGTCCCCAACGTGCCCCCTTCGGTCACCTTAGTAATTTCTGAAGAAGTTTGTTTACTCACCCGGAAGCCAAGGTCTTGGCTGTCTTCCTCTGGACTCTGGGGTAGATGTTCTCCAGAGGACATTTGACCTCTCTCACCTTCAAGGGCAGTGACTCATGGTATGCACTCTGCAGCTTCCTGAAGGCATTCAGGCTCCTTCCTCTTTGACAGACTTTCCAGCATTTGTAGAAGTAACTGAGGACACCAAAAGACCTTTCTTCTAGCATGGAAAAGGTGAGAAGGAGTAAGCAACAGGAATCACATGGGGAAAAATACCTTCTCTGGTATTTTTTAAATTGAGCTATCTCTTACACACAGTAAAGTACACAAACCTTAAGCATTGAGCTCAGTGCCATTTTACAAGTGTGTACATCCACGTAACCATGACACAGGTCAAGTTACAGAACATTTCTATCACCCCAGAATGATTCCTCACACCTAGTCAATAGCTATCCCCCAGAAGTAACCACCATTTTGACGTCTACCACCCATAGGTAACTTTTACCTGTTCTTTCTTTTTTTTTTT
>NW_017734615.1:6598-9688 GCF_001890085.2 Hipposideros armiger | reverse complement strand
TGCACACTGGAATCTTCAGGGAGCTTTGAAACATCCCACTGCTGCACCCCATGCCAATTAAATGCAAGTCTCTGAGTTGAGATTTAGGCATAAGTAATTTCTAAACTGCTAACATGTTTCCAGTTGACAGTCAAGTTTGAGAACTGAGATAGGCAGGACCTGTATGGGTAGTTATCTGACCATGCAATCCATGGTGGTGAAATAGATGGTGCCCCCCTAAGATACTACTTGGAAGATATGGGGGAAATTCCAGGCCTGGTGACAAACCTCCTACAACTCTCCACAGTGGAGACTCACAGTGTCTTGCCCACTTCCCTAAAATAAACCTGTGCTTCAACTCAGGGCACCCTTCAACTGAGGTGGAGAAAGGTTGTGTTCCAGACCATTCTGCAGTGCAGTCACCAGTATGTGTCATGAGCCATTTACCATGCATTCCCCTTAGGGACTTGCATCCATTTACTGTAGAGACTACACATTTAATCTATAAGAAGAGAAGTACCTACATCTTTCACTTGCTTTTAGTTACTGTGTTGGCACTAATGCCACTGTCCAGGGGCTCAAAGTTTGGGGGTAGGGGAGTCTTGCTCTGATCAGGGTGAAGTGAATGCAGCCTGTGGCCATTTCCCAGTCCCATTATGTACAGTGGGAACAGATGCAGTGAGTAACGGAAATAATTTTCACATAGGTTCTTCAATCCATGATATACAGTTAATCCAGTAGCAGGATCCATAAAGAAGAGTTGGGACTCATCACCCCACCCACCACCAAAGCAGTACTGATGCCAGGAGGAAGTGTAGAGATCGGTGTCATTAAGAAGATGAAAGTTGCAAGTATGACTCAACACCAGCTGGTGCCAAAGCCAGATGGGTCTTGGAGAATCACTAAAGTATCACAAGTTACATCAGGTGGCAAGGACAACCACAGCTTGGTTGCCAGGTGTGGTAACTTTCCTGCAGTAAACCAGCATAGTCCGTGATACCGAGTTTGCAACTACCTAGCAAGTACACCCTCAGCACCCGAATTCCCATTGGTAAGGAAAATCAGCTTGAATTTTTATGACAGGGCCACAGAGAAGTTGTAGTCTCTCACTCGGGACCATGTAATAGGACAGTCTGGAGGAACTCTGTTATCTTGATATTCCACAGAACAGAACATAGTCCTGGTCCCTTAGATCACAGACATTACACTACATGAACCCGCTGAGAAAGAAATAATGAGCACCCGATGTATCCTCATTTGAAGCATTCATGGCAGATAGTGTGAGACAACCCTGCAAAGTTCCACAGACCTGCCCTGTCAGAGAAGTGTCTAGCGGTGCAGTGGTCTAGGTCATATTGGGATATTCCCGCAAAAGTGAGACATACTCTTGCTCTTTGCATCACCCACCACATAGAAGCTGCACAGGGCTGGGAAGGCGTCTGTATTTTTTGGATATATCCTGAACCATAGACTTGTTTTTATTGAAGCCAAGAAAGAATACGTTTGGAAAATTGGCAACAAGGAAGTCTGGCAAGAGGAATGTGGCTGGACCTCTAGGGAAAGACGCGTGTGTGCCCCAGAATCTGGATTTGAGAGTAATTTGTGATATTTGTGCCCCCAGCTCTCCCTGTGCTGGGCCACAGGCAGGCCATGGCAGAGCTCCTGTCCCTATGGCCATAGCACATGGTGGGTGGCATTCCCTAAAAGTTTCTAGTAACCGCCACCACCCTTCACACACCTGGTGAATACCACTCATTTCATCCTGGTGGCTCCCTAAGACCCTGCTTCACCCAACTCACGTACTGCACAAGGCCCTATCAATATCTGAGCCTTATGGGAACCAGAAGGCAGTAGCAAACCTTGGGGTGTCCTGGCTATTTGTGGAACTACCCCAGGTCCAGTACTGGTGGCAGCTCTCCTTGGTTCTCAGCATGCCCTCCCCCATGAACCTCCAGGTCCAGTGCAGATATAGAACAATCAGAGATCACTTTGTAGCTCCTACCAGTTAGTCCGTGACCAGTCACAGGCAGTGGTTGACCTGGGCCTGCACCAGTGCCCTTCCCAAAAGGCCTCAGATCCAACATACCTGGAGGTCGGCTTTAGATTACAGCAGAATGCTACCCAAGTAGTTCTACAAGCAGCACACCCAAAGGCACTGTTAACAGGAAATAGAGCCTGCTGGGGTGAATCCTACTCCATGGGGTCAGCCCCCAGCATAGCAGCTCATAAGCTGTGGATGTAGCCCAACCCCACAGCCAGTCAGCCTGAGGGTAAATCCCACCCACTGACTTCCCAACAGCAATCAAGGCTCAACTGAAAAAATAGGGCACACACAAACCACACAAGAGCCACTCCTAGAGCACTGGTGCAGGTGACCAGGTAGACTGTGCTACTGGGCCCCACAGGGCATGTACTACATAAAGACACCCAGCCAAGACTGGGAGGCATAGCAGATCTAACTAATACATACAAACACAGAGAGGCAACCAAAATTAGAAAACAAAGAAATATGTCTCCAATAAAAGAACAGTAGAAAACTTCAGAAAAATAACTAAGTGAAAAGGAGGCAAGCAACCTACCAGGTACAAAATTCAAAAGAATGGTTATAAGGATACTCAATGATCTCAGTTAGAACTTCAATAAAAAGATAGCAAACATAAAAATGACATTTTAAAAGCATTAAAAAGAAACAGTCAGAAGTGAAGAATACAATAACTAAGATGAAGAATGCACTAGAAGGAATCAACAGCAGAGTAGATGAAGCAGAAGACTGAATCAGTAATTTGGAAGACATGGTAGCAGAAATCACCCAATCAGTACAATAAAAAGGAAGAAGAATAACAAAAAATGAAGAAATTTAAGAGGCCTCTGGGACAGCATCAAACGTAACTTCACATCATAGGGGTACCAGAACGAGAAGGGTGAAAGCAGGGGATTGAGAACCTATTTGAAGAAATAATGACTGAAAACTTCCCTAACCTGGGGAAGAAAGTATACATACAAACCCAGGAGCTCAGAATCCCAAACAAAATGACATTAAAGAAGCCCACACCAAGACACATCATAGTTAAAATGGCAAAGGTTAAAGACAAAGAGAGAATCCTAAAAACA
>NW_017734615.1:0-4643 GCF_001890085.2 Hipposideros armiger | reverse complement strand
TATTAGCAAACCAAATTCAGCAATACATTAAAAAGATCGTACACCGTGAGCAAGTGGGATTTATTCCCAGGATGCAAGTTTGGTTCAATATCCACAAATCAATCAATGAGCTACAACACATAAAAAAAATACAGGATAAATATCAAATGAACATATCAATAGATGCAGAAAAAGCATTTTACAAAATCTAGCATCTATTTATGATAAAAACTCTCAGCAAAGTGGGAATACAGGGAACATACTTCAAGATAATAAAGGGCATATATGACAAACCCACAGCTAACATCATATTTGTTGGAAAGCTAAACGTGTTTTCTTTAAGATCAGAACAAGACAAGGATGTCCACTTTCACCACTTTTATTCAACATAGTATTGGAAGCCTTAGCCACAGCAATCAGACACGAAAAAAAAATTAAACTCATCCAAATTGAAAAGAAAGAATTAAAACTGTCATTATTTGCAGATAACATAATATTATATACAGAAAACCCTAAACATGCTACCAAAAATAAAAAGAAAGAAAGAAAGAAAAACAAGAAACTATTAGAACTAGTAAATGAATTCAGTAAAGTAGCAGGATACAAAATTAATATTCAGATATCTGTTGCATTTCTATACACCAATAATGGACTGTCAGAAACAAAAATTAAGAAAACAATCCCATTTACAATTGCATAAAAAAATACCTAGGAATAAATTTAACCAGAGGTAAAAGACCTGTATTCAGAAAACTATAAGATATCGAAGAAAAAAATTGAAGAAAATACAAATAAATGGAAGCATAAATCATGCTCATGGATAGAAAGAATTTGTGTTAATTTTCATAATTGTACAGTCAAAATGTCCATACTACCTGAAGCAATCTGTAGATTCAATGTAATCCTTATCAAAATACCAATGCCACTCTTCACAGAACTAGAACAAATATCTTGAAATTTATACAGAACCACAAAGACCCCAAATAGCCACAACAATCTTGAGAAAGAAGAACAAAATTGGAGGTATTATGCTACTAGATGTCAAAATATACTACAAGTCTAGAGTAATCAGAACAGCATGGAGGACAAGCAAGGAAAAATGGCGGCAGTGAGGATGGCTCCCTGAGTTCTCCCCTCGAAATCGCCGCAATTTGAACTGCTGGAGCTCAGCAAACAAACCTCTACCAAGCACGCACGCCAAGTACTTAAAGGTGGGCAGACTGGGCAAGTGGGGGAAGAGGGAGGCGAGGCGCATGGAGGCGCAGCCCACACCCGAGGCTGCTGAGACTCGGGGTCTCAGAGAGCAGATCAGAGAGTTCCCGCAGCTCGCTCCCTGCACCTCCGGCCTGCCTAGAGAGCAGCAAGAGTGCAACATCTTGCAGTCTGAGGCAGAAACCACAGGCCGGGTGAGTGGGGGAAGAGAGAGAGGAGCTGGGTGTGCAGAGGTGCGGTCCATCAACGCCCGCAGCCGCAGAGCTCTAAGAACCCAGGAGACAGAGCAGACAGTGTTTGCAGCGTCAGGGAGGGATCAGCCTCTGTGCCAACCCAGTCCCACCGGGAGTGCGACAAGAGCCCCAGGGTGCACGGACTCTGAGGCAGAAACCTCAAACCCAGAGAGCAGAAGAAGAGGGAAGAGAGACGCATGGAGACGCAGCCCACACCTGCAGCTGTGGAGAGACACAGAATCCCAGGAGGCAGAGCAGAGAGTGCTGCAGCACCAGGGTGGGCTCCTGGATTGCAGCAGAAGCTCAGCTGGATCATCTGAGCTCAGAAAGGTGGAGGTTTTTTTTTNTTGAATCTCCTGCTGATGCCAAAGGAGGGAGCCCCTGACTGTCTGGTCGGCTTGCTCAGATGTTGGGCCCAAAGGAAAGAGGGAGGGAACGTCCAAACTGGAGTCCTGCTCCTCATGTCATCCCCACTAAAGGCATCACTCCCCTGGACCTTCAGAGGCCTGGGCACCTCCACCCTGAGATCCTGTCACAGTCCCGGTTAGAGGTACGCTACGGGCTTCCCCAGGGCATGAGGGTCACAGGGGTAACAACGCAGCGTCTAGATGTCACTGGCAGGAGTGCCCCCTTGTGCCGCAGGGACCCCACAGGTGCTCCGCGGGTGCATGCTCTGCACACGTGGAGCAGAGTGGCCTGCCCACTGCCTTCTCCTCTGCGGGATCTGAGGGAGCCAGGGCTCTGAGGCCGTGCAGCTGCAGACACAAAACATGACTAGTTTAGGTCTGTCTGGGCCTTAGGAAGGCTTGTGCCTCCCACAGTTCAGACATCACAGCTGCTCCATAGAGGTTTACCCCCGCAGGTGGTTCAATGGCTATCAGGTCATCCACAACATCCTAGTATTATACAGTCCACTTTTCTTGCCTTGGGATAATTAAAGATAAGCTTAATCTGCTTCTTTAGCTTTTGTCTCCCACTTCAAATCATTTCATGTTATTTAATTTAAGTTGTAATTATTTACTAAAGGAAAATATTTAATGCCTGTAACAGTATTTTTAGCATATTTGATTCCGTGGTTCATCTCTGAATGTCCATCAGTTTTGTGGCTTGGAAGTTTTCAGAACTAAAATCAATATCCCCTATTACTGGTCAAGTCAAATACTTGTTTCTAAGAAGTCAAATGATTCAGCCTGAGGTGGTATATGATTTATTTGATAAGTGTATTATTAATTTATCTGGAACACTTTAAAATGTGGGGAGGATTTACAATATTGCTGGGTATTTTCCTGACAGCTGAATCTCCATACCGCATTATCCGGCCATCCTGCTTTCAGTTATTAATCACCCTCATGCCATCCAGTGAGTCCCACTTAGACTCGATGAAACGCTGGGTTATGAGGTGCCACCACACCTGACCACAGCATCTCAGATCAGTCTTCAGGTCTCTGGACTAGCCCACGATTAGCCATTACTAACCACACCTGAATCAGAACCAAAGCAGGTCTAGGTTAACATCAGTAGTTAGGCCTGAAAATGCCCACAATTACACAGTAGAGGTACATCACACCAACGCAGACAAAGCACAGTCGGGGAGCAAGAATATCACAACACACTAGAGGATTCACAGGCTTCCTTCCATGAGTTTGATGAGCATTTCTTCCTAGGACTTCAGATGGCACCGACCTGACAAAATCAGCGATAAAGGCGGCATGGGAGGTGGTGGCACTCAACCACAGGCTGTGGGGACCCTTTCCCAGCTCCCACCGGCAGGGGACCCGACCTCTCAGAAAGCATTATGTAATCTATCTCACACCAGAAAGGGGCCCCACCTCTCAGAAAGCACTGTGTGATCTCTCTGTGATGTTGGATGCAGAAACTGAAGGATGACCCACTTCTAGCTATCAACTTTACTTCATCTCTCTGGGACCATTTTCCCAAACACTTGCTTCCAGGTTTGTCCTGCTCTCAAATTGATACACTGCAGGTAACCTGAATATCTTCTCGTTTCTTGACATTCGCCCTCTTTTCCCTTAGACCCAACAACTGCATCAACATTTTACTCAAGTATTTGCAGTTTCTCCATTCTAAGGGTCTGTTGAGTTGTGCTTGCATAAACCTCAGATTAATAGACCAGTAGGGCAACAGACAGCTTAAATTCCAAACTAGTTCTCTAAGATGACTTTGAAAATGCTTTGAGAGCTCTTCCTATGTCCTGGCTGCAGGGCCTGAGAAGGATGGGCGGAGAGGCAGACAAGAGCTTCTGAAGGAACAGAAGCTGAGGATGACTCTGAGCTAGTTAGTAGTGGGGGGAGGTGGGTGGGAGCGGAGAAGCAGCAAGACTCTCAAGGGCCCTGGGACCACCCTCATCTGTCATCACCCTGTCCCCACCCACTGTGAACAACCGGTCTACACACCATTGCACAAACCTTTTAGGCCTTATGTTTAGCTCTTATGTTTAGGTCTTTGATCAATTTTGAATTTTTACATGTGATGTGAAGTTCAACTTCACTGATTTGCAAATGAATATTCAGTTCTCTTAACACTATTTGGTGAAAATACTCTCCTTTCCGTCATTGAATGATCAAAAATCATTTGACAATATATGTAAGAGCTTATATCTAGGGTCTCTATTCTATTCCACTGGTCTTTATGCTGGTACCACACTGTTCTGATTACTGTAGCTTTGTAATAAGCTTTGAAGTCAGGAAGTGTGAGCCCTTTAGCTTTGTTCATTTTCAAGATTATTTTGGCTATTCAGGGCCTCTTGAGATTCCACATGAATTTTAGGATGGGTTTTTCTATTTCTGTAAAAAACATCATTGGAATTTTGATAGAGATTCCATTGCAGCTATAGGTCACACTGTACTGTTATCAGCTGTAGTATGGATATTTTAACGATATTAAGTCTTCCAATCAATGAACATGAGATAGTGTGCATTTATTTATGTCTTCTTTAATTTCTTCCATAATTTTTTATAGTTTTCAGGGTACAACTCTTTTACCTCTGTAGTGAAGTTATTTACTAAATCTCTTATTCTTTTCAATGCTATTGTAACTGAAATTGTTTTCTGAATTTCCTTTTCAAATTGTTCATTGTTAGTGTATAAAAGCGCAACTAATTTTGTGTTGATTTTGTTTCCTACAGCTTTACTGAACTTGTTTATTTCTTCTAAGTGTGTGTGTGTGTGTGTGTGTGTGTGTGTGTGTGTGTGTGTGTGT
>NW_017734614.1:5353-7146 GCF_001890085.2 Hipposideros armiger | reverse complement strand
CACCCAATAATAAGCACCCCGACGGTGCACAAAGAGTAAAATACCAACCTTTTTCTTTTAAAATCCTTAAAAAACTCAAACAGACAGTTACTCAATTTGGTCCGACTTCTCCCTATACCATAAAATTAATTAGAGGTATTGCTGATAAAAACAATATGATTCCAATAGATTGAAATACTTTGGCTAACGCCTGTCTTTCTCCTGCTCAATTTCTACAATTTAAATCTTGGTAAATTGAGGGCACAGAAACTCAAAACAGACGAAATCAAACTAATAAAATAGATATTACTAAAGATCAATTATTAGGTGATAGAAAGTGGCTAAATACTGAAAATCAACTTATGATGGACAATCAGACACAAAATCAAATTAAAAAAATTTGTTTGATGGCTTGGGAAAAAATAAAGATAAAAGAAAAAGTTCCAACTTCCTTTCAAAATATATTTCAAAAACCTCAAAAGCCTTATTCAAAATTCATAGCTCGTTTACAGGATACTATTAAAAAACAGGTATCCAATACTCAAGCCGCTGATATTATTTTACAAATCATAACTTATGATAATACTAATGAGGACTGTAAAAAGACAATAAAAACTCATAAAAAAAAGACAAATACAATGGGGTATCTTCGTTTATGTCAAGGAGTAAAAACAAAACAATACAAGACGACGATGTTAACTCAGACAATTACAGAAATGAGAAGAGGGAAAAATAAGTTTCCTAACACTTACTTTAATTGTGAAAAGCCTGAACATACAAAAAAAAAATACAAAAAAAAAGTTAAAAATGTCTCTAATATGCCCAATGACTCTGCTCCTACAAAATCAAAACCACCAAAAATATGTCCCCAATGTCAAAAAGGGAGACACTGGACATCAGAGTGTAGATCATTATATCATAAAAATAAAACTCCCCTTCAGAAAAACAAAAAGGGGGGCCAGCCCCAGGCCCCGACGACAACAACAACAGGGACATATGTAACATCAGCCGTTCCTCAAAATTACCAGACAATACCTCCCCCAAACTTTCAGTACAACAATTAAGTTCAACAACAAAAAAAAGTACAACAGTAAATGTCTACACCACTCAGGACATTTTATTACTCCCAAGAGAGACACCTCTCCGTGTACCTACAAAAATTTTTGGGCCTATTCCACCAAATACTGTTGGACTTCTCCTTGGTCGATCTAATTTAACTTCAAAAAAAGTAACAGTTCATACAAAAATTATTGATTCAAACTATAAAAAAAAAATTCAAGTTATAATATCTTCTATAGTTCCCTGGTCAACTAAAAAAAAAAAAAAAATTACACAATTACTTTTACTTCCGTATGTTCCTCCAAAACATAAAAAAATCCAAAAAAAAAAAACTGGTAGCTTTAACAGTACAAAAAAAACAGGTATTTTTTTAGTAAAAAAAATTTCAAATATTCAACCTATGTGCCAAATTAAAATTCAAAAAAAAAAATTTAAAGGCCTTATAAATACAGGAACTGATGTTTCAATGATCAGTTCTCAACAATGGCCAAAAAATTAAAAATTACAAAATCCAAATATTAGTATAGTAGGGATAAAAAAAACTTCAGACTTACGTCAGAGTATTCAAATTTTTCCATACAAAGGGCCAGAAGGACAACAAAAATTTTTACAACCTTATGTTACAGACATTCCTATTAATTTATGGGGTAAAGATTTGTTGACTCAATAAAATACAAAAGTCTGGATTCCTCCAAATCAATATAGTTCACAAAGTCAAAAAATTATAAGTCAAATGGAATTTCAACCAAAAAAAG
>NW_017734614.1:0-3022 GCF_001890085.2 Hipposideros armiger | reverse complement strand
AACGTACTAATTCAACCTTAAAAAAACAATTACATAAACAAAAAGGGGGAGACACAAAAGAGCCACCTCAAGTACAATTAACAAAAGCCATGTTTACTTTAAATTTTTTAAATTCCTCTGACTCTGATCCACATCTTGGACGGACTACAACAAAAAAACATTTTAATACTAGTTCTAAAAAAATACCACCAATCCCCATATGGTAAAAAAATATTCAGACTAATCAGTAAAATTTAGAAACTTTGTTAACATAGGGACAAGGTTTTACTTGTATTTCCCCAGACAAAAAAAAACGTCCTCTGTGAATTCCTAGCCAATGTATTAAGCCTTATCATAAACGACTCACACAAAAAGGTCGTCAAAAAGCCAGTTTGGCCTAAAATTACAAAATATAAAATGCCTCCCAATGAGTCTATACTGAAGACTACCTCAAACAAAAAAAAAAAAATGTACACATCAATTAACCGTTCACAAACACCTCCTGTCAAAAAAATGTCTAAATTATCCTTAAAATCTAATCACTAAAAAAAGACTGTCCAACCCACTCCTACTACTCCAACTATTATACAAAACACTAAAAGTACTCCTCTTCCTACCTAAACACAAATAAAAAAATTGACACAAGTAACAAAACATCGCCTCCAGAAAAAAAGACTGCCTAAAACGGAGACCAACCTAATGTTGTCTATGATGACTGTTCTTTCTATTGTAAGTTACTTTCCTCTGGGAACTACTACTAATAATTTTACATACTGGACATACATTCCTAATCCTCCATTGTTAACACCTGTCACTTAAAATAATAATCCTCCTTTAATTTATCTTAATAATAGTACATGGTTCCCTGGGCCTAAAGACCCCCAAAAACCTAAATTTCCTGAGGAGAAAAAAAGACTTTTTACTTTATTTAATCATTCAGCCCTTGAATATTTACACACTCCTATATGTATTGACTCTGTTCCCCCATGTCTCTCTCTCACGGAACAAACTTGGACTATTCCAAGTAAAATAAAAAATAATACCTTTAAAAATTTATTTATGATTTCTAGTAAAGGATTTGTTACTCAACAATCCAGTACTCACAACTTCCCACCTCCAATTCCTACTTACACTCTTATTAATCATTAAAATAAAAATCAATCCAAAATTCATTAAAACAAATGTCGTAAAACAATAAATAAAATAATTATAAATAATACTTTGGAAACAATTATTGATTGGGGACCCTTTGGTCCTACTCTTCAAGTCTGTAATATTAAAAAATGTTCAAAACCACAACAATTAAAAAATCAAATAATTAAAAATAATTTACCTAAAATTATTAAAACTCCTTTTAATATTTTTTAAAAAAAAAAAGTCTTAGCCCCACCTCAATTAAAAATAATCAGACCTATTAGGGGTCCATTTCAAAGGACTCTATAAAAAATTACTTTAAACATTAAACCTAATAAATTGTAAAAAAAAAACTTTACTCAAAATAATAATAATAGTTATACATTTCAATATAAAAAAACTAAACAAATTTACTTACAAGTTTGTCTTAAAAATCCATTTATGTTTTTAATAAAAAAATTTACCATTAATCAAAATTTAAAATTGGTTAAATACCATTTATGTCGTTTATTTACCTACCTTAATTCCTCTATCCTTAATTATCCCCAAAATCAAATTATAATTTTAAAACGTAAAAAAAAATTGTAAATTCCTGTTCAAACCTCTAGGGTTTGGGAAGACTCTCCAACAATTCATATTGTTCTTCAAGTTCTTCATAAAATTTTACATAAAACTAAAAAATTTATTGGCCTATTAATAACAACAGTTTTAAAAATTATAACAATCACAACCACTACTACTGTCTCTGGAGTCGCCCTCCATCAGACAGTCCAAACTACTCAATTTGTACAACAATGGCATAAAAATGCTAGTCAAACTTAAAACCAACAATTAAAAATTAATCAAAAAATTAATATTCGTTTAGCTAATTTAAAAACCACTATGGTTTATTTAAAAAACCAATTAAAAAGTCTCCGGACTATTATTACCTTAAAATGTAATTAAAATATTTCCACCTATTATGTAACTCCTTTTTCTTATAATCAAACACGTACCCCCTGGTCAGAGGTACACACTCACCTTTTGGGCCATATGCCCAACCTCTCTATAAATATCCAACAATTACAAAAAAAAAATAAACCAAATGTCGTCAACTAATCTTCAATTCATCCCTAAAAAAAATGTTATATCCGCGGCTGCGGACAAATTATCTACTTTAAATCCACTCAATTAAATAAAAAACCTCGGTGGAGGTTTTACTGGTACTTTTACATTTCTAATCATTATTTTGTTTTTGTCTTGTTTAGTCATCCGGTGTGGCCAAAAAACACTCCGACAAACAATAAATAAAAAAACTACAAAATCTGTATTTCTCCTTCTTCATAAACAAAAAGAAAAAAATGTTACTTAAAACTAATTTCTATTAACATGCCCCACCACATTTGGCCTCTTTTCCCATAAAAAAAAAGCCACGGTACGACCAAAAAGACTAAAGTCTCTCTAAGGGGTGCCCCGCCCGGTACGACCGAGGCCAATAAGACTCCCTCTGAGGAGTGTCTCACACTGTGACTGGGACCTGTTAAAATACAAACAGTTAATCTCCTCTTGGGAGGACACAGTAATCAGGTGTCCTAAAGACTAGACGACAAATATACAAAAACATAACATTTACTGAAACATAATAAATGTGTTAAAAAAAAAAAACTTTAAAACACAGGCCTCAAACTAATACTAATTTAATTGACAACAGTCTTACTTCTTTGAAATTTCTCAATAAATACAATACACTAACCCGATTCGAGGCTCGCTCGAATTCTCTAAATAAGTCACTTAAACTCACTCAGATTCTCTGAGTGGGTCCCTTGGGGCTTACTTGGTCCCTTGGTCTCACTCTTAAACTTTACTTCTGTCTCTGACTCTTTATTTAATCTACGCCGCCCCTCAAAAAAAACCCGTTTGCCCTTGCCAC
>NW_017734613.1:12892-15694 GCF_001890085.2 Hipposideros armiger | reverse complement strand
ATTTGAGGGCATTTTTAGTCTCTAGAATGAATCCTGACCTGAGCAAAAGGTATTTATACAGCTCTAGCCCAGTACTCATTGATCAAGCACCCACAATGTGACAGGGAATGGTGGTATACAAAAGCAGCTCTGTGTGGCAAATACCCACTTTACTTGGGTACAATATTTCATTAAGTTCTGTCTGTGGTCATCTGAGTTTGAGGGCTTGCATTTAAAAAGGTAAAGCCAGTTCCATCCTATGTATGGGAATCTTTTTTTCAGATAGCTTTCCTCTTCGTTAACATAGAAGCAACGTCTAGAATCTAAATGATGAGTATGTTTTGGCTCAGAATGTATCAAGAATAAAAAGCCATTTTGTATTGGTCAACATGGTGCAGTCAGAAGTACATTCTAATTTACTGAACTTGTAAGCAAAACTAAATCATTGAGACAAGTAAACATCAGGCCATAACTAAATCTTAAGAGAAATAAGCCAATGAATAATAAGTTCCCCTCTTCTGATGAGAAAGGTTTGGGAAAGAGAGCCCAGTGAGAGGTGGATTCAAGTGGAATGTTCAGGAGTGGTGGAGGTGGGGTGGAAGAGTGTCATGGAGTGGAACAGAGAGGGTCCTGTAAAATATCTGAGCCCTGGTCATTCTTGGGTCCATTTGATTTATATTGCATTCCTCCCATTAGGAAGATCGTTTCACCTCAACCGTCTCCTGTGGGTTTCCCCAGGAGACCTGCAGAGCTGAGCCATGACCCAAAATAGTCGTTACCAGCATGTCCATGGTGAGTCACATCTGTCTTGAAGGGAAGTATGCAAAGGATTTCCTTCTAATAAGCCAGGTGGTACTGAATGGTTGAGTTCCTTTTATATTTTTCTCTTGCATAAAACAAATATACTCTTACCTGACATAGACTTGGTTATTTGCTTATTGATTTTTTTTTTTTAGCTGAGCCATCCTGCCACCTGTTGGCAGCTCAGCGGCTTCTCAGCTCAGGCCGGACTCGAACCGCTGTTGCTCAGAGCTCAAACCTTTGAGCGAATTCTTAACCAACTGAGCCACTCAGCCGGCCTCTGCTTATTGATTTTTAATTTTCTGATTGAACAGAATGTATTATGGCAACAGTAGAGAATATAAATACTTTCAATCTTGACACTATAAAAATGAAAGTACAGAAACAGAGATGGAAACAGAGATGGAAGTTGGAGGCAAAGGTAAATGATTAGGGTACCAATTTCTTTAAAAGTTGAGGTGAAGAGACACAGTCTATAGATGATAAACCAGACACAAAGTGTAAGTTAGCATTTGAAGTTAACAATGTAATAAATAAATAAACCAAAAACAATGTCATAAGCATATTGGTAGAATTAGGAAGGAATGTAAAAGATCTGTATCCTAAGATAGATGAGAAAATGCAGATCAGTTCTAAAACTGCTGAGAACAACAACAACAACAAAAATTTAAGCACCAGGGAAAAGGGAAAATATAAAGGGGAAAGAAAGTAGATTTAAATTGTAAGGCTCAGATGAAGAAAAGTTTAAATGAAACCTTGAGAACAGCATTTGTCTCCGTTTTGCCTTTATGAAGTATTTGGCCCTCTCTTTGAGGTGAAAGTTGCTCTAGGAAAGTTGGGATTTTTTTTTTTTCTCTTTGGATGATTGGTATGTGAGCGATGCTTATGAGTCAGGTTGTCTGGACACGCACACTTTGGAGCCCAGGGATGCTTGAGCTGGGGGTTAAAAGGAAAAAACCATAATTAAATCATATGGTGTGGTTTGACAATATTGTACATCACTCTTGGTGGGAAAATGGATAAATTATCAGCTGAAAAAAGGGGAAAGTTGACTAATAATATCTCACATTAGAAAAAAGTAAAAAGAATTCTGGTAAAGGGTGAAGTAACTTAGAAACATGATATGATATACAACTCCTTACAAAATAGGGAAGTAAAAGCCAAAAGGAAAGGAAAACTCTTTCTGTGCATCAAGCTGGCCTGAGGAAACTCTGGTATCACCTGCCTACCTTCCTCTGGCTGAAGAGGGCCACCAGCTAGCGTGCACCTCTAGCCCCCAGATTTTGACCCTAATATTTTTCTCCTGGAAGAAGAGCTAAGATTCTGGGAAAGAAGCAAACTGATTCCACCTCTTGAACTAGGAAGCATTTCAGACTCAGCCAGAAACATCCTGTCATTCATTCAAGGAAGCAAGAATGCATTCAGAGACATCTGGGCAGAACTGACAGGGTCAGAAAGGCCAGCCTAACGCAGGGCTGTGAGTGGCCAAAGACATGAATCCCAGAGAAGGAAACAATGACCCCAGTAAATCAGAACTAGTGGAGTCTGTTAAAAGAACCATGAGCTTTTCTATTAATCCTAAATGGCTAGGGGGAATAAAAGGAAACTGAAAGGTGGTGGTAAGGTGCACGCTAGTTTGCAATATTATTGATTTAAAGTTTTATGTTGACCAGTCCAAACAATGTGAGTCATGCACTAGTATTTAGGCAAACCCCAGAGTATAAGATATAGAAGTACGCTTGGGGACAAAAGAAATCCTAGAAAGACACAGGTCAAACCTGGAAAATATTTATAAAAGGTAGGAGGATGCATGTGGAAGGTGAGAAATATTTGTTGAAAGTGAAGGTAATTTGTTGAAGATGAAGGAAAGTGCTGTGGAAGATAAGAAAATGTAAGTAAGGGCCGGCCGAGTGGCGCGATGGTTAAGAACTCGCTTGGGATGCCAGAGGGCCCCGGTTCGGATCCCACATAGGAGGGCCAGTGACACTGCCCTCTACAGCTAAGATGCTGAACAACAGCTCA
>NW_017734613.1:3754-7912 GCF_001890085.2 Hipposideros armiger | reverse complement strand
TTTTTTTTTTTTTTAGCTGAGCCATCCTGCTACCTATTGGCAGCTTAGCGGCAGCTCAGCTCAGGCCGGGCATCGAACCGCTGTTGCTTAGAGTTCAAACTCTTGAGCGAGCTCTTAACCAACTGAGCCACTCGGCCGGCCCAAGCTTGTGCATTCTTGAAATGAACAAAAAATTGTGTGAAATATTATGGACATAATAGATTATGTCACGGTGTTTCTGAAAAAATGCTCCATAAGCTATATAGGCTTAATGGATGCATCAAAGCCCTTCTTTCCTGGATTTAAATAAACAATGTCCACTGAAAAGGAAAACATAAGAACATGAAGTAAGGAATCTAATGCAGATTCAAATCTAGGATAAGATGTTGCTTAAATAGCAACAACTTGATATGGTCTAGTAGACCATATAGGTGAAGTAATATCTCCTTGTTAAATTTGCATTAAAATGACTATTTAAAATATTTGTTTTTCTCACTGGTTAACTGCCTGTTCATATATTTTCCCCAATTTTTCTATTGTTTGCCTTTTTATTGATTTGTAGATGTTCTTTACATGTTCTAAATCTTGCAAAGATCCTTTCTCAGTATGTTTGTACATCTTAAGTTTGTGGTGTATTTTTCCATTCAGAAGTTTAAGTGTTTGACCCTGACTTCATATACTTAATGAGTAAAGGGAAAAATCTGACTTGCACAAGCACTTCCCAAAAAGATATGAAAACGGGATGCTGTATTTATCACAAAGTGGTTCTTTCTTGCTGAAACTGATGAATAAACAAGACCTTTTAATGAACCCTGTATGCCACCATCTAACTGGCAAAATAAATAATAATAAGAAGAAGAATTTTATATCCAATTGTGTGGAAAATAACAGAATTTACCTCATTGTTATTATGAGGGCTAAATGACTAAACATGAAATTGCTTAAAACAATGAATGCCTGATACACAGTAAGCACCCAATACATTTGAACAATATTATTATTACTATGTAAATTTTTTTTCCTATAGAGTGTGGTTTTTATTCTTTTTTAAGAAATGCAGGCCTACCAAGTGTCTCAGTTGGTTAAGAGCTCACTCAAGAGTGAGAGCTCTGAGCAACATCGGTTTGAGTCCCAGCCCAAGCTGAGCAGCCGCTGAGCTGCCAACAGGTGGCAGGATAGCTCANTTAAAAAAAAATGTAAGTAAGAGGTGGAGAAATAGTAGGTGGGCACTACTGAGCAGAGAGGGAATCTACTATATTAGAAGAAGGGAAGGTACCCAGGTTAATTAATAGAAATAAAATGCACAATGTCAACAAACTCAGGTTATTGTGGACAGGTCACCAAGTCCTCTGTAGAGTCGTAACTAAGAAGAGAAGTTAGTACACTGCTAGGAACAAATGGGAAACAGTCTGTGCTAGCTGTGTCAGGCTAACAAGCTCCAAGAAAGTACAAAGCCAGTTAAGGTAAGACAAAGAGTCAGAGTAACAGAAAAGGGAACAGGAGGTTATGAGAGCCATGTCAGGAAATTAAAAATAGACTCCTTTCCAAAAGAGGAAAAGAATCAAAAGTTATGTAAAAATAGGTGCAGGGATGAAAAGTGAAAGGGTATGAGGGTTTCTCTAAGTTTAACAGTGTCTTAGAAATTAGCAGACATACGCCAAATGCAAGCAAAGAAACAAGTCCCCTGCCAGAACGCAGAACCAAAGGACAGTGCAAAAACAGACAGGTGGGCCTAACTTCAGCAGCTGCAAGATCCCACAGGAAGAGAACATCCAGTGCTCATATTGTGACTGGTAGGGGGCTAGTGTGCCCACGCAGTAAGGACACTTCTGCTCTCCAAAAGGCCTCCATCCTTGGAAGCAGGACCCATCCCCAATGCCTGCAGGACTGCACGCCTCCTTCAGCAGGGCTGAGTGGGAAACCCAGTTGTGATCTTGGGTTGTGACATCCAGGCACCTGAGGATGAAAGTTCCTCTCTTCAGGTTAAGATGTTTGTTAATTAACGAGGTCTGTCTGTGTAGCCTTGACAAAGGTAACAAAGAAAGTTCTACTTTAGTTAATCAGTGGGAGGAGAAACAAAGAAGAAACAGCTGAATATCAGGATGGATCAAACTGCAAACTAGCTGAGTTTAATTACATTACTGATCTATCAAATTTCACCCTTACATTGCCCTCTGTCATATGTTCATTCTATTTCTATAAAATCAAAGAAGTATCTGAGGACTAATAACTTATTTGGGGGGCGATAATAAGGAGAAGGGGCGATGACTGCTCTTGCGACTTCCTGCTGAGAGTGGGCATATTCCCTGCCTATGGGCACCAGAGTTCTTTGCTATTCAGTTACAGTGGGGAGGGGGCTATGGAGGACTGCAGGAGAAACAAAAACCTAGGCCTCTTGGTCAAGCGGCTGCTGGCATGGCTTTTCATTCTTAGGACGGAGGAGTTGGAATCCCAGTGGATAGCCATAGATGAAACTGCTGTGCCTTAGATGACACAAAGCTGACAATGAGACTAAAAGATAAGGGCCAAAGATTAGCAGTGCCAGAAAACTGACAATAAAGTTACTTTCTCACTCCCCCCGTCATACCCCCCAAGAGCCTGGGGAGGTAGAGAGCTAAAGGAACTAAATATCATAGTGATGCATTCAATGAGCATCCCAGGTGGGGTACAAGTAAAGGGGAAAACTAGACCCAAAATACAGCCCAAGAGAAAGGTATAATGGGCAGCTCCAGCAGTTATCAGTACTTATCAGCCTTGAGAGATTGACTTGTTTGTCTGTTTGAAGCAGAGCTTAAGGTCTTCAATTGGCTCATAGGAACAGGGGTGACAGTCTTTCTACTGGGGGAGTCCTGTGGAAACTTAAATGAAATCAGTTTGATTCGAGGGAAGTGAACCCTGACACTGACTCTTTGAAGCCTGACAACAGTTGGGGTGCTTGGAAAAACTGCGAAGGGTCCCTTCCATTTAAGAGCTAACTGGAACCCTCCCCCTCCAGGCTACTTGGTCCCCAGGCTTTCTGGGGCTACAATGTACAGAGGGGTAGGCCTCGGGGAGGTGACAGTCTCCTATACTTCCTGAGTGCCTGTTGAACCTCCAGTAAATTAATAACATAGGAAATAACAGAATTGAGGTCAGAATCCAAGGCAATGGGTAGCAATTAAGAGCCAGGGCTTAAAGTTCTCCGGATAAAAACCTTTTCAGGGTCTTTTCAAAGTCGGATGTGCTTATTTTACATTTCCTCTAAGGTATAGGCCAATGGTAAGGAACTGGCTGAGTACAATGGGCCCCAATCTGGGGGCTCTATTTATCTTTACAACCGAGCTGAAATAGGGCATAGGTCTAGAGTGAGAGGTTGAGACAGAATAAATAGCTCCCAGGTGAATCAGGAAATTAACAGGCTTACCTGCCACATCGTCAAGGGTCACCGGCAGTTCTTCCCCTGTGACGAGCCTGGCCTCTTTCTTCTCGGGAGCCACTGGGAACTTCAGACCCAACAGTGATCATAGCTATTTGTGGGGAGGGAGTTGGTCCCCGCTCTCTTCAGAATAGGGGGCAATCCCTCCTCCAGTGCCTTTTTAATTTGCATAAGGGGCATGACTGCTTTGGAGGATCAGGACACTCCTTACTCCAGTGGTCTGGACTTCCACGTCCAGAGTAGGCTCCTTTATGTGGTGGTTCCTCTTCTGAGGCTGCCGAGGTGACCCTGAGGTGGCCCTGGACTTGGCCTCCCTGTTAAAACTGTAGCCAAAGATCTGACCTGTCTCTGACCTCGTCTCCAGTCTCACTGTTCCTTTCTTTCTTCAGTTTCCCTGTGTCGGTTGTTCAAGTCATTTAAACAAATTCCCTGGCCATCTCTGGGATCTGAGGCTCTTTATTAGGGATGGAACAGTGGGCCAGGATCATTATAATGCCTGTCAGGTTAGCGAAAACATCAGGCCAAGCTTCCTTACACTGGCCTACACTCTGAACTCCAGCAGTCCTAAAATACAGAAGTTTACATAACTATTAGCAAAGCTTAGTTCTTAGATTTAGTTCCCTTGAGTAACTAAAGACCTAATTAAGACAATATAAAACATAGGTAATTATTATTATAATTTATTTTTTATTTTTTTATATTTTTAGATTTTTTTGGCAATTGTGGTGGGGAACAGCATTGGGGAATCGGGGAAGGGGAACAGA
>NW_017734613.1:0-1273 GCF_001890085.2 Hipposideros armiger | reverse complement strand
CCTCCACAACTAGACTGAAGAAAAAAACAGCAATTTGTCTACCAGTCTGTTCCCCTTCCCTGATTCCCCAACGCTGTTCCCCTCCCCCCAATCCCCAATAAAAAAAATCTTAAAAAAAAATAATAATAATACTTCTCCAAAATATAGGGAGCTATTATTAGAGTGAATTGACAGGGCTTGGTAACTGCTTGGATTTCTGGTGGGGTGGTACAGAGGAAGGATTTATCTAGCACAGCTCTTGTAGCTCTAGCTCAGTCAGTCAGGGCTGCAAGGATATTTGTGAGACATGTAAAACGTGAGCCTTTGTTGCTATGAAAGTGCCAGCATCACAACTAATGCTTGGGAGAATTTCTTGGGCAAATAGTATAGCCTGTAGAAATATGTAGTCACAGAAAAGCAAGGTGTGATTCTAAATGGTTTATTTCGTTAAATTATGAATTCATCACAATTAAATTGCATTTTAAAGACTGTTACTACTGACAGTGCATAAAAACATTACTTTTTAATCATAACAAAGTGTCAAGAGACTAGGGACTTATCTCAGGTAGTAAATTTTAAGATAGACAGCACACTTCTGCAGTCAGACCCCATAGATTCCGTCAATGTCTCGAAGGTCATGAGCACTAATGTAGGCTAAAAATTAGTGTAGGCCTGTGTCCCACCCTTTCCAATACCCCATGCAGAACCAGGCACCAGGCAGGGGAAGGTTACAGCTCGGCAGGAAGGAACAGCAGGACCAGGAGGCCAGGCAGCAGCAGGAGAAATGCAGGGCTTCCTGTCATTCCTGCAGTGGGAGGAAGAGAAGGGAAGGTTTCTGTATGGGGTTTCTCAAGACATGGGCCTCCCAAACTTTTCGAGTTTTGCCCTAGGCTCAAAAAGCCCAAAAGGGTGGGTTCTAGGAATTCCTTATATGTGGCCAGCAATTAGACTGTCCTCTATCCTTTCAAGAATTCCTGGAGTACTCAGGAACACCAGAGAGAGTGGACTGTGAGGACACATCCTTTTGGTTCTCTGAATTTGAAGGTCATCTGGAAAAAATCTGAGCTCTCAGACCTGATGGGCTCCTCAGCCTCTCCCATCACCACTTCCCAGGCCCCTGTGCTCCCAGTACAGGTGCCGCGGTAAGAAAGGCCTTGCCTGCCTGGTCCAGCTCCCTGGCGACTGGGAGCCCCTCCATGCTTGTCTCTGTCCACCCAGGAAGATGTTTCTGGGTCTGGACCTCATGGAAGCTCATCTTTTGCAGCAACATACATACTCCTTTCTCCACTAACTA
>NW_017734612.1:8051-8728 GCF_001890085.2 Hipposideros armiger | reverse complement strand
AACATTAAATAGCAAATAATTCATGCTCATATCAGGTGAGACCTCACTACAACATAAAAGTTCTTCTGAAGAAAGACAACGGGTTCTGAAAAAGACAATCCAGAGTCCGAGCAATTAGTATGACTTCCAGTTAAAATGTAACATTTAAAATACAGTAAAAGAAATCAGAAGCACTGGTCACTGCTGGGGACAGAACTTGGGCAAGAAGGGGGAAGCACAAGACTATTCAAAAAACAATCAAAACTTATTTTAAAAGCAGTACACACTGTTGGTCTTCTTTGTTCTAACAATGACATGAAAAGCTCATTATGAATGACTGACATTAATACGTCAGTTAATAAACTGAAGAGAACCAGCAGTATATAGAGATGATCTGCATAAATCCTATTCCCCAGGAAAGCTCTCTTAGGATACTAGCAGGACCGAAATACATCGAGTGTAAAATCAGCAATCAGGAATCTTGCAAAAGGCAAGAACATTGTCTACAAGAAGGGAATTCTTACCAGTTCGAATTTCTTCCTGATCCGTGCCATTGACATAGTCCTGACTCACTAAAGAAGCAAAGCAAGCCTGTGTGATCAAAACATATTACAAAAGAAAACAGATGTTATTCACACGTCAAAAACCTTACTTCAGAGTAAGAAATAACTTCTCCTGAAGTCAATGAGTTGATAGCA
>NW_017734612.1:3870-4791 GCF_001890085.2 Hipposideros armiger | reverse complement strand
CGCTCGGGGATGGGAACAAGAACCGGGAGGGACGGAATCAGCGGGCTGGAACCTGGCAAGTTCCCAAGGTTGGGGGTGGGCACACTTCAAGCCCACGCACCTCCAGAAAAGTCAAGTTTGCGCGTCTCCGCCAGCAGACTCACGCAGAGTACTGGTCACCACTCACAGTGAAGACTAACGCAAACGACTTACATCCTCTGAGCCAGCTTCCCACTTGCACGCCGGGTGCGAGGGACCGCTGAAGAAGATGAGCTGCGCATGTGCAGCAGCTTACATTTCGGAAAAGGCTGGGAACACCGACCCGCACGTCTCATTTTACCTCGAAAGATGACTCCAATTCATCCACCAAGGTACTCGGAGAAGATCTCGGAGCGCCTGGCGCGGCCTGAAGAAGCGAAGGCTGGCCCGGGAGTCCCGGCGGGGGCGGCGGGGGTCCGGGCGGCTGGCCGGAGAACATACCGCCCAGCGAAGCCGCCATTTCTGAAATGGCGAGGGAGACGCCCACTGCGTCTGCGCAGCAGCTTTCGCGCTCGGGTCACGTGTCGTCCTTGGTTACGTGTCGGGTTGGGGCGTTGGGAGGGGCCTGCAAGTCGTTAGGGAAACCGTTGATTGACGTTTTGGTCTCCTCCTCCTTCCCGGCGCGCGGGCCGCCTGGCTTTTCTTATTATTTTTCTCGAGGAGAATCAATAACTACGGTGAAGCGAGCCCCTCCCGCGGGAGTCAGGATACGCTGGTCCCGGCGTTGCCCTTAGCGCTTGCAGTGACTTTGGCCAAGGGTATGCCTTTGCGCTCAAGTATATCGGCTGGGAAGAGGAGGGATGGTACACCCATTCATTCCTCATGTATTGAGAGTTGACTGTGTACCAATTACTAATCCAGTCACTGTGGGTATAACAGGAACCAACAGGCCAAGTGCCCCCT
>NW_017734612.1:0-900 GCF_001890085.2 Hipposideros armiger | reverse complement strand
TATCAGGGTGATAAATGCACCCAGCTAATCTTCATCTACATCTCCCCAAATCCTTGGCACCAACCATGGCTTACTGAACCAACCATGGTGGGTGATATCAGCACCAGTGTTACATGGGACTTCAGTGAAAGCTCCTTAAAATGTTAGGCGATTGCACCCCTTTCGCCTTGTGCCCTTTCATCTTACTGTAGCCGGCAGCCCCACTAGCTCCCTGGGCGGAGGGAGCCTTGAGGCTGTGCTGGTGATGCACATCTCCAAGCCTGAGTTTCTGATGGCCATGGGGCTGCTTGAGTTTCGGATTCCCTACTTCAGTCACCTTTTGACACGATTGTGTTTGAATCCACCGCTGTTTGGATTTGCTGCTCTCCACAGCCATGCTAACGGGTGTCCTCACGGCACAGATGCACGTAATCCCACCTGCCTGAGCGTGGTGCGTGGTTCTCAGGTCACCCAAGGGTGTGTGGAATACCACGTAGCCAGATGCATGGGCATGACCAGGTTGGATAAGCACATGAATCCAGGGCTACACCAAGCCGTCTGTATCTCACATGCTAGCCTTGGATAGAAAGCCTTCCATCATATCCCTAACGTGGCTATCTGAATCAATCGGAATCCAAATGTGTTTAATTTCCCTTCACAAGCTGGTAATCTCACCTCCCAATTCCATCTTTCCTGACAAAGTAGTTTCTGGACGTGGATACCCAAGAGGAATCTGTTTACTCACTATTCCTGCCTGATTTTCTTTCATTTTAACTACACGAATATGGATGGCCATTTCCATTACCTTTCTATAAACCACCTAGATACATAACAATATCTTACACGTCAAGTTTTAGAAATATTAAAAATAACTCCATAAAAGCTTTTCCTGTCAAATGTTTCAAAGTCTTAAAAAAAAAA
>NW_017731685.1:2042327-2043284 GCF_001890085.2 Hipposideros armiger | reverse complement strand
TTATTTTTCTACCTCGTATTTAAAAATACAGACACATACATATAATCATGTAATCCTAAAATGGAAGATTGTTTGTTTCAACACTGAAAGCACTTAGAAGGTTTATTCATCGGCTTATCTTTTCAACATCATATTATTAGTGACAATGAGAGAAGTCCCATCAGAAATAAAATAAAACGTTTATTCTCAAACACAATGCATGGAGCTGACAGAGAATATCACACCAGTTACACAATGGCTATTTAGAGCTCAGAGTTCATAGAATATTCACAATTGAAGACCAAACACAATGCACAAAGAACAGAAATACAAAGTTGCTATATTAGAAACGTGGATAACAGAATTAGCTTCCTGGTAACAGAAACTTATTTCTGAGGGCAGAAATAAAACTAACAAAACTGTTTTCTATTAATGGTCAGTAAATAATAATAAAGTCTGACAAAATATTTCATCAGTTTTGTTTTGTTTGTTTGTTTTAATGGTTTTACACAAAGAGCTATAGTACACAGGCTTGGTTCATATTTTCTTGAACTAAGAAAGTATTTGATGTAGTCTCTTTCCAATGTGATTACAAATCACCTGTAAATGCAGGATCTGGCTATCAGAATGATTCGAGGATTAATGAATCTCAGCTTCCCCATTTGTAAGATATGAATAACAGTCCTTATTCTACAAAGATGAAGAACACACATTTTCAAGAGGAAAAAAAAAATGTTGTTCAATGTCAGTTTAGCCTATATTCCAAATATTTTCTTGCATTCATTCAACAAATATTTAGTGAGTAGCAACTATGAGCCAAACATTAAGAGAAAATCAAGAGAAATCAGACGCAGTTTCTTCCTTGCTTTAACTTCCCACTTTCTTCATCCATTAGAAAGATTGAAGGCTGAAAGCTCCATTAGCTGAATGTGACAGCTAATATTTCTGTAGTGTTTTGCAGATTATAAAGCACTATCC
>NW_017731685.1:2033538-2036262 GCF_001890085.2 Hipposideros armiger | reverse complement strand
ACCTGTCAAAAATTCCCTACATTAAACTCTAGGATGACATGGACATTTTTCCCCACTGACATTCCAACAGCCTTTAGAAACACCTGGTAGAATCCTGAAACCCCATATTCACTTTTCCTTTCATTTTCTTAACCTTCTATTATGGAAAATTTCAAATGCAAACTAAAGTGGAGAGAATATGATAATGAATCCAATGTATCCATCACTGAGTTTCAACAATTATCAACATTTTGCCAATCTTTTTCATGTATTCCCCTTCCCTTTCTTGTTTTGTTTTACATTTGCTGGAATATCTTAAAGCAAAACCAAGAAGATGTCTCTTTTTCACCCATCAGAACTTCAGTATGCATTTATAACTGATGAGGACATTGTTGTTTTTTTAACATAACCATATGCCATTATCGAACTCCAACAAAATTAACAATTTCTTTCCATCATTGAGAGTTTAGTCCATATTAAAATTTCTGTGATTGTCTCAGGAAGTCTTTTTACAGATGGTTTGTTCAAATAAGAATTCAGACAAGGTCTCTCATACTGCATCTCATTAACTGAGGCCGTATTTGAGGCTACAGCAGAGTTTGAAACAGGAGAGGAGTTTGGGACAAGGGAGGAGGAGCTCATTCAACTAAAAAAACTAAATTGGAAGCTTAGCACACAAAAATGGGAATATAAACAAACCTAAAACTATGCAGGAAAGTCATGAAACAGGACACTAGCTAGAGAGAAAGCATAAAGGAGCTAAGAATTTAATTTGAGTAAGGAGAGTAATTAGATAAATGGTCGAATTATCTTAATGGAACAGGATGTTAGATTTAAAAATCCTACTTTGGATCAGCGGAATACTGAAAAAACAGTTATTAAAAAGGAAAACCTAGGCCGGCCGAGGGGCTCATTGGTTAAGAGTTGGCTTGGGAGCACGAGCTCTGAACAGCAAGGCCGCGGTTCAGATCCCACATAGGCCAGTGATGCTGCGCCCTCTACAGCTAAGATGATGAACAACAGCTCGACCTGGAGCTGGGCTGCCGTGAGTCGCAGGCAACGGTGTAGGCTGCAGTGGGGCTGCAGTGGGCTGCTGTGAGCTACCGTGAGTGGCTGGCAGCCGGCGTGAGATGCCGTGAGCTGTCGTGAGCGGCCGACCAATGGCCAGCTACCAATCTACCTCAGCCGGGAAGAGCGCTATGATCACAATACCAACATGGGCCTGTGAAGCACAACTAGACTGAAGAACAAAAGGATAGCAACTTGTCTGTTCCCCATCACCAATTCCCCAATGCTGTTCCCCCCCCCAATTCCCCAAAAAAAACTTTAAAAAAAGGAAAACCTTACANTCCACAAACACGCAACAATTTTTTTCCTATCCTAGGAATAAGGAAGCTGAATTCAGTAGAGTTTAACTGTATATTTGCTCATGTTGACTGACGTCAGCTTTTTGAAGCCTTTTTCTATCCTGATTTCTGACATCCAATTGGTTAGCTTCCCTCCGCCATGGGGACAGACACAATTTTGATCCACCATTCTTTATCAAAGACCATTTTCTCAAAGTAGTCATTTTGGAAGGACTATGCAAGCCATTTTATTTTATGATAATTTTAAATATTTTTATAATAAAACAAATATGGGTATGTTTAAAATAGAATAGGAAGTGGGTTCATCTTTGTGCAAAAACATGAGATTTTTTTCAAAGACATTTAGCTGCTGGTTATGCTTCCCAAGTCCCCTGACTCCCCTGCCCACAATCAACCTCTGCACTTTCTACCCCTTTACACTCTACCAAAAAAAAGTATAAACTTTCCTCTTTAATGGAAAACATGAGACTAGCATTGGCAAGGCAGTAAATTGAGCAAAATCAAATAATTGTCAACCTGAAACACACCTATATAGCTTATTATAATCAAGTCCACATTTTTCCTCTTTATCTATAAAAGGATCCTAAAAAACTGAGTCAAACACCTGGTTTTATTTTGATATCCCCAACAATGACATTACGCAAACTCTCTCTTCAATCAATAACTGACTGAAAAAAAAAAGAAACGAGGTGAATTTAAGAAAGACTTCTCCTTGGGAAACCCATGCTGACTTCTTACAACCAACCACCGCCTCTTTGCTAGGTAATCACAAATGATCCCTTCTTCCCTCTGTTTATTCCATTCCAAGGTGACTTCACACTTGCTCTTTTATTCTCTCTCTCTCTTTAGAAGACACTGAACTGGGTCTATGGGAGGCAAAACAATAAGTAAGACAAAAGCTTATCTTCTGAGAGCGAGGGAGATGACACACATTCAAGTAACTCCAACACAAGGTAAACATGCTTTAAGAAAGTTCCAGAACAGGGAAGCACTGGTCTGCAGGAAGGCATAGCTCTATCTGCTTGGACCGCAGTGCGTATTATCGGCAGCCATGAAGGTAAAAACTAGGGCACGAGGAAGATAGCTACAAACATATTTGACCTAAGAAGACTCCAATTTTGCCAGGGAATCACCTTAAAGCTTTCTGGGCCAGAGCTGGAAAAAGTTAGCATTTTCTATTTCAGAAAATGAAAGTGTTTTCAAATTCTGAAGAAAATCTGTCTATATTTTCAATCTTTTTGGCCCTTCTCCTGTTCTCCAAAATTGTCAACAGAAGCCTACAAATCAGAAAATAGTATGCCCTTATACTTTTGACAGCATTTTTAAGTTTACAGAGCATTTTCAAATGGATTACTTCTGTGAAGGCTTTTTTTTTTTT
>NW_017731685.1:2028178-2029612 GCF_001890085.2 Hipposideros armiger | reverse complement strand
TTTCTTTACCCGAAGATAAAGGAAATACTGAAAGCAAGGCATTTTGATGACATTGAGGATATCAAGGGTAATACGATGACAGCTCTGATGGCCACTCCAGAAAAACAGTTCCAAAATTGCTTTGAAGGGTGGACTAGGCGCTTCCCAAAGGGAGTACTTCCAAGGTGACCATAGTGATATTCAGCTATGAGGTACGTAGCACTTTTTCTAGGATGAGTTTGTGAAGGTAATTGTCAGGCCTTGTACATACATACAAACAAGGGAATTCTTTACATAAGCAATACATGTTTATAAATTAAAAAATCAGAAAAGAAAATTAAACAAGATAAGCTCGATAATAAACTCTGTCTCAAGAGTTTTTTGAGGTTTATTATTAGAAGTGGCTCCAAAATTTCCCTTTCTCCTTCAAATAAGATTCACTAAAACGCTGTTACAACTTTTTGTTTCTTCCCCCCAAACTCTCAAAACAGACTCTAGAGAAAGAAGGAACAAGAATTGCAACTTAGCACCCTATCAACTTTGCAGTAATATTTTAATTAGAGTAGTATTGAAAAAGTAGTTGTCTTAAGTATAGTTCTGAAAGTTTAATGATTATTTTAAATATGACCAGTGATGTTTGTCTACAAACAAGTTAATGATGTTATTATAATATCACAAAGGTTAAAAACTGTGTTTTTGTTTTTTTAAAATAGAAGGGTTTGTTAGCATCTTTATCACTACTTTTAGCATTTCAAAGGAATTTTTCCCCTAATTGTATTTTGAGAAACATATTTTCAAAAACATTTATGCACTGGAAACCTACAGATCTCGTTAAGTCAAATATTTCATATTCCAGGACAAGTCTGGACACATCAAATCTGAAAGTATTTCTTAAAGGCTTACTAAACTACCCTCTAAACTATCCCACGTGATTTAATTTCCAGCCATATAGGAATCTTAAATTTTTAGGTTAACTCAGCTAATTCTTAGTCACTGGAAGCAGAGGAGAAACCCATCAAAGCTTTTGGCACTAAAACATCCCAGGGTAAGGCCAATCTCTATAAGATACACATTAGAATTAATATTCCACCTAATTGGTTTCTGAATCCTGATTTGTTTACTCATCTGACTGACTGAATTCAGCAGTGTGAGCAACTGTCACACACCTGGCAGAGTAGAGGAGTTTAATCGCTGTAGAGGTAACAGTGTGTACACCTGGCCTAGTCATGTGCCATCATGCACATGGTATGGGGGGAGGTGAGGCAGGTTAGGTGACTCCACTATTTTCCCAATAGTGGGAATGGCTCCAGGGAGTCACTGTACCACCCTTGATCCTGGCAGGCATCAGGACACCATGCTGCTTTGGGTTGTGGATGTGGTCTGAGAATTGCAAATGGCTTTCTCAGGGACGAGCTATTAGCCCACCTAATTTCATTAGCACTTATTACTTTTCCC
>NW_017731685.1:1992883-2027780 GCF_001890085.2 Hipposideros armiger | reverse complement strand
TCTGGACGGCGACTCACGGCGGCTCTTGACAGCTCACACCAGCTGCCAGCCACTCACACTGGCTGCCGGCCACACACGGTAGCTTATGGCAACCCACTGCAGCAGGGGCTGCAGCCTACGCCATCGCTGGCGACTCACAGAAGCCCAGCTCCAGGTCGAGCTGTTGTTCACCATCTTAGCTGTAGAGGGCAGTATCACTGGCCCTCGTGGGATCCGAACCAGGGCCCTGCTGCTCAGAGCTGGTGTCCCAAGCCAGCTCTTAACCAACCACGCCACTCGGCCGGCCCTATAAATGATATTTTTAAAGTGATCTTTCATTGAGATTGCCATTATATTTGGGTTTAATTTACATTAAACCCATTAAGAGTAGTTCATTGACCTTCCAAATATTCCTATGAAAGTAAATTCAAATAGAGGGAAGCTTTGCATTTACCAAAAGTTCGGAGTAAAAGCGTTGACTAATGTAAAAAGTTAGCAATTAGCTTCTATTTGTCTCATACATGGTCTCTAGAACAAAATCCTCACAATAGTTTATATGAAAATATTTCACTACGTTGCTCAGATATACTCAATCTCCCATGTTACACCAGTTCTCAGCATTTGAGGTGACTACCAACAAGTGCCTAAAACAAACTTGACTTTGAAAGCCGCATTGCATGGGGCTTAGGAACAGGGACCCTGAGAAGGACTTGGGTACAAGTCTGAGTTCTGCCACTTTCCATCTTGGAAAACTCACTTATCTGCCTTATGGCTCAGTTTTCCCAAATTTAACATGAAAATTACAGTACACTCCTAGAAGAAAACATGGGCAGGAGGAAGCTCCTTGCCATTGGTCTTGGCAATGACGTCTTGGATCTGACACCAAAAACAAAGGCCACGAAAGCAAAAACAAACAGGGGGAGACTACAGCACAACCTCCAGCACAGGGAAGTCATGGAAATCAGGTTAAAGAGCATAGTGGATGGTCCCGCAATCACACTCCTGGGTATTTATCCAAAACACTAATTCAAAAATATATATGTATCCCATAGGCATTGCAGCATTACTTACAATAGCCAAGATACGGAAGCAACCTAAGTGTCCATCGATAGACGACTGGATAAAGAAGAGGTGGTACATATATACAATGGACCACTACTTGGCCATAAGAAAGAATGAAATCTTGTCATTTGTGACAACATGGATGGGCCTAGAGGGTATTATGCTAAGTGAAATAAGTCAGGTTGAGAAAGACAAATGCCATATGATCTCACTTATATGTAGACTCTAAAGAACAAAATAAATGAACAAATGAAACAGAAACAAACTCATAGATACAGAGAACAAATTGATGGTCACCAGATGAGAGGGGGTTGGGGGGCTGAGTGAAAAGGGAAAATGGGATTAAGAAGTACAGATTGGTAGTTAGAAAATAGTCACATGGATGTAAAGCACAGTATGGTGAACACAGTAAAAAATATTGTAATAACTATGTATGGTGTCAGATGGGTGGCAGACTCATTGAGGGGATCACTACATACATTATATAAATGTCTAACTACTATGCTGTACACCTGAAACTAATATAAAATAATACTGAATGTCAACTATAATTTAAAAACATAGTCATTTTATAACTACAGCATAGGGAATAGTCATTAATATTATAATAATCATGTATGGTGCCAGGCAGGTATTAGACTTACCTGGATGATCACTTCATAAGGTATATAAATCACTATGTTAGACACCTGAAACTAACATAATATTGTATATCAGCTGTAATCAGAAAATAAATTAAATTTAAAGAAAAAGTAAACTGAGTGGCACAAAGCAGTCAACACATGATAGTAATTTTATCATTACTAGTTAATAAAACCATTCCATTTTAAATACTTCTGAACACATTTAAATCTCTAGAAAGTAAAGGCTGTAAACATCTAAATTACTGTCTACAGAAAAGCACCTGATAAAATGATTTTTTAAATAAAGGTGACAAGATTACCACCACATTCATTCCTAAGAAAGGATCCCGTGATTGAAAAAACAGCTCATTCTACAATAAAAGCAGTGTACACACTATCTAACCGCAAACACCCTGATCAAGAGAAAACATTTCAAAATATTTACTTTAAAGATCCCAGAACTATTACAGGGGGAAAGCCAAGGCATCGTACAGACTTGCGCAGATTAGTCAAGAATGTGATTAGAGGAATTAAAGAAATTACGTTTTGGCAAGGCTGTAGAAAAGGCAGGCATAATTCCAAGTTTCTACTGGTTCATTTAAATGCGTGCTTCCCTTCCTTTTTTGCAGCTGATAATTTCACACACACTTTATATTATAATTAAAAGATCAATAAACCATGTCGAAAGAAACCTGTCAGTTAAAAATCTTATAAATATGTTCTGGGTTAACATGAGCATCATTACCAAATATCGTTTAACAAATGCTCAGGAGATGATGCCTTATCTGCCCACAGACCTGGGTATGAGATCTGGCGGGGCCATTCACCAGCTAGGAGGCCTTGCGCAAGTTCCTGGGCTTTCTAATTGATCTTCTTGCTTCTACTCTTCTCTTCCTGCGCTGTCCATGCTCCTACAGCAATCACAGGATCCCAATCTGATCCTTCCTACCTACTTCAGGGCCTTTGCACATGCTATTCTGCCACTGTTCCCCTGCTCAGAGCATCTACTCTCAACCTATGCCCAGACGATTCTATTAGTCCTTCAGGTAAACACACTTTTGGATCAGTTAAGATTTCAGACATGCAGTATTATCAGATGAGAAAGTAAATTCTTTCAACATCTCTCTGGTTTCCAAAAGCTACCTTCAGATTCAAAATTCTGGGACCTGTGCAGATAAAACCAAGTAACCTAGTATACTGAAGCTGGTATTAAAAAGCATCGTGAATGATGACTATTTCTCCCATCTAATCAATCTGGATAAAAGAGGGCAATAGCAAATGTGACTGTTTTCCTGCCCGCCTCCCACCAACTTGCCTTCATTCTCACCTTATCTCCCCACCTTTGTTGGAACCTGGGGAAAGCCCTGGTGAGGGGGGGGGAGCTTCATGGTCTTCTTGTCACAGTCTTGGTTACACTGAGCCACACATGTGGTAGTAACCCTGAGCTGCCATCTTCCTTCATCTCATGTTCGTCATCCATTTCCTTCCATTTCCAGTTCTGCTTTCTTCCCTGGCCCCTCATCCTTTTCCAGCTTCCCCTTACTCTCTCCCACTCAGCTTCTCTGAAGATGTGACATGGCAAAAAGGGGGCTGGATTTAAGCTCAAGACTCCTGGCGCTACCTTCTCTTAGAGAAACCTCTACACATATGGCAGAAGATTATCCTGGAGTCTGGGAAAAGGGGAAGAAAGATTAAAGAAAGTCAAAAGATAGACAGTTGTGGGAAAGAATGGAAAAAGAAACGATAAAACGGAATGGTAGACTCTGGGCCTATTTCTTATAATTAAGCCCCTACCTCTCACAGCCCCAGAGACCTCGAGTTGAGAGCCTGTAAATCTTCTCAGGCTTACAGCGACTGCCTCCCACATCTGAAAGAATTTAATCTGGTAAAGCAGTCCAAGTTACTTTCTGACGATGGTGTTCTGAGAAGGTGATCTATCTGTTCTTGCTACTCTGCCTGAAAAAATATAAAGGTCTGCAGTCAGCCTTGTGCATGGATGTGGGAGGAACAGGTAGCTAGCACCATGTTATTAAATAAGAGTATTTTTTTGGTCACCCTGATGGTGATCATAAAACCCAGTTAAAGATTGGAACTTTTCTTTAAAATTACCAATATCTAAAAAGATACTAAAAATTATGACTTTGGGAGGACCCACAGATGAAGCCTGCTTATATATCCCACATGCAATGTGTTTTTTGGTCTTTTTTTAATAGGAAATCATGATTCTGGATATCTGCATCCGAACCCAGTGTCATTAAAAAACCACTGACATTCCAGACGTTCCCACATGAGAAAGCAGGTCCTCCCTCTGAAAGGCCTCAGAGTTATGTGGAGGGAAAAGCCCAAAACCCGCCGAGGTGCTCTTCCCAAGGGAACTTTCTGACTCAGGACTGTGTGTGTGTGCAATCCCCAACCCCAATTAAGGATCATTTTGCCCTCGAGAAGCTATCAGAAGATGAAAGCAGTCCCAGGACGAATCCTGCCCGCTTCCTCCAGACAGACAATAGGCAGCCACCTGCTCGGGGATTTAGTCACCAGCTTCTGAGTTCCTATGTCATGGAGTCACTGCCACTTGTACCCCAGCGGACAAGGAGAAGAAAGAAAACAAAGGAGCCAGGTGCCTGGGGCAGAGGAAGGAGTGGGGTGGCTTCTCTCCCACACCCTCACAAGGCAGCAAAGGGGGCTTGTAGAAGCCAGGTTGCTCCCCCCCCCCTCGTCTCAAGCTGTGTGCTGGAATAGGAAAAGGCAGGAAAAACTGTTCTTTCTAAGGATTGCCTAGTCTTTTATCTAAAGGAACAAAAACTGCTAAACATGAAACAGAGCCTGCCTTGAAACACCGTGCAGAGCTTTCCTCTATCAGTTTAGTTCGATTTTGCCATGAATAACTCCTTGGCAATTCTCTTCATTGATAAAATGAAGAAACTGAAACTAAGTCAGCCGAAGAAGGAGGCAGGATCACGGTTTACTAAGTAAAGCACTCTTTCCCCCGCAGGGCTGAGTGGGGTGTTAGGGAGGCAAGTGGCCTGCAGTGACACCTACTATAGAGTTAGGAAACAGATCTTGCAGGAGGGTTTTGAGAGGCATTCTCCACTCCCTTCAGGAGGCTTTGGAACTAGAGGCTTGGAGGAAGAACCATCAAATTAGAGAGAGAGGAAGAACTAAAACCAGAGAACAGAAAAGTTGACACTCTACAGATAAAAGTTGAAAATTTACATATGCTTCCTTTCCTTCTGTTTTCCTGTGGAGTAAGTGGAAAAAGAAACCATGTTTGGAATTATTGGTGGAATTAAAATGAAACTATTAATTTTATATGACCTCATCTCTAATTCTATGCAATGTATAGTTGGGTTTTTTTGTTGTTTTTTTAATTGGGGAACAGAGTGTTTTTCCAGGACCCATCAGCTCCAAGTCAAGTAGTTGTTTCAATCTAGCTGTGGAGGGTGCAGCTCAGTGGCCCACGTGGGGATCAAACCAGCAACCTTGGTGTTATGAGCACTGTGCTCCAACCAACTGACCTAACCAGCCACCCCCAATGTATAGTTCTTTAACCAGACTATAAAATTCCTGGCATTTATATATTTACACTTACCTTCCCCTTCTAGTTTATTTTGCATTAATATAACATGGCCATTATAAAACTATTTTAAAATTCTGATCAGAAATAATTTTTTAATTAAATTACTACAATTCCAAAAATAACTTTACCACTGTTAACACTTTGGTGTAAGATTTTGTATTTTTTTCCAATGCAAATACAGACATGTAAGTACATGGTTAGTTGGGGGAGATGTTTGTTTATAAAAATTTCCTCATACTATACATAATGAATTTTTTTCACGTACATTGTGAATATCTGTTTGCTTAAATAAATGCAGATTTGTTTGCATTCTCTTTTTAAACATTATTGGCAAATATCTCTGCTTTCTACCGTTAAAATAGTCCTGGCAAGCACCAAAGGGCATCTCTGTGTACTGCTGAGGGTTTAACAGCATAGGAAGTACCAAGTTCACCAGCCAGTGATCACAAAATCAGGAGTCCTCCATGCATTACTGACAAACCTTTAGAAAGCCCTCCTGGGTTAATAACTATTATAAAAGAACACTAAGAAAAGAGTTTCAATCCTTTCCTAGATAATCTTCTGGTTGCCTGAAGTGAGAAAACCTTTAGTAATCATTTTCACTGAGGGCTTGCAATATGGTTTAGAATGACTGTTGATATTTATGAAGGTACAATGATTATCTGAATTATTTTCCCTTAACTATTTATCCAGAAAATATATTCTTTCCTCAAGGAACTATCATAAAGATTTTTTAATACACATAATAAAAGGATTTTCCCAAACCAAAAGAAAAATGAAAAATAGTTTTCTTAACACTAGATAACCGTATGCTATTATAGTTATGAAGATTATGAATTTCATAGTGTGCAACACTTTAAAAACAAGATAAAAGTTTTATCAATATTTCCCACAGTCCTGGTTAGGGAACAACTTTAAAAATGTGAGGATGATCTTGAGAACTTTCTCCACTATACAATCAAAGACTTTTGCCAAAATTGGAAATAAGATTTTACGTCAACATTCTTTCATCTAAAACTTCCTGTTTCCTCCCCAACACCATTTTCCCGTCATAACATGGACTAGTCCACTATAGAAACTTAAAAGCTACAGAGTGCTTTACTATCTTGTGGGGTTGTAAACTGAGGCTGTACGTACACAGACACACAAAAATGCTTGTACCATTTGTTTAATGGTACCCACCATACAAAAAGAGAATTATTGTCATCCGCTCTATCTTTTTACACTATATGAGAGGAAAATCGAACAGAAAGGAGTCTAAAATACATCTCTATGTAGAGAAATTTGTTCAGAAAGAATAGGCTCACCACCAAGCACAGCTCACTTTCAACATGGTTAGCAGCTCATTTTAATCCATTTCCACTACCACCATTTTAACATTAAGGCACGTCCTGTTCTTAACCCACACCTTCTCATTGTTTTGAACACAGTCTTTGCCAACACTTAATATTAAGCTTGTTTTCATTCTTCCAAGGGAGTTAAGATTTACCCACTACTGCAGTGTCAAATATTCCTGAAAACAGAAAAGGCAACGTTGCCCTTCAAACTCACCCAGGACACTCCGAGACTTTTCTGTGAATTCAAGGGCTTTCCCATTGACAATGCGTGAAAGTAAATTTTCTTGTTCATTGGACCCCAGGACACTGTCACTCTCACGTTTGAGGGCTCACTAAACTTAGCCGGCCACCTTCTGTAGCATGCAACACACAGATTACCACGTGAGCAGTCAGCATGTCTGGCATTCTCATGCTGCAACTCGAGAAGGCTGAAAAGGGACACCAAGAGAGGGAGCTGCTAATTAATTCTTCCCCTCATCAGCCCCCAAATGTTTCAAACAACAACTGATCTGGGAACACAGTTTTGACATTGTTGAGATAATGACTTGATTTGTTCCCGAAATGCTGGGAGAGCTGCTGCAACCCTATCTGGTGAGAACCATTTGTACTCTTTTCTTCTCGAAGCCAGAAGCAAGGCTGACTTCCAAAGACGAGCAATCTTTCCTGTCTTTTTTCCAAGCCTGACAGTCAAGGGACTGAATGACCACGCATTAAAGCCCTATCAACCTGACACTGAATTGTATATGCTACTTTAGATGAGCCAAAGCAACGTCTGTCTCATGGTTGCCAAAACAGAATTCCCTGACCAATGGTATTAAAATACAGATATCATACAAAGAGCCCAGAAACAGAAATTAGGTCACAAGGTTCCCTTGCATTACCGTATGATGGCGGGGGTGGGGTGGGGGTGAGGGTAAAATGGCTAGAGGAGAATAAACAGTGGGAGCTACAACGTGATGAATAAGAATTATATGGTAGAGGGGTGAGGAGGCAAGGTGAAGAATGGCACAGATGAGGCTGTAGCAAAGTACGTAAGGACACTGTTCTCAGTCCACCTTCGGCTACCGCCCTCCCATACCCTCCTCCTCACAGACCACCATCTTGAAAGGTTCACCTACATACACCACAGGTTCTCAGCTTTTGCACACTGACATTTGGGGCTGGATGATTCTTTGAGGTGGGCTGTCCTGTGCATTGTAGGGTGTTTAGCAGCATCCCTGGCCTCTGCCCACTAAAAGATAGTAGCGCCCACCCACCCTGGTTCAGCTGTAACAACCGTCTCCAGACACAGTTAAATGTCCCCTGGAGGCAAATTTGTCATGGACTGAGCTCCGCTGACCTACTCTAAGTCATCATGCAGTCTGCACACTAAGCAGTTGGCACCAGCTAAGGTGACATGTAGGAACTGAAGTCTCATCCAGGGTCCATGCACCAAGTCAAATGCCCAGGGGCTGTGCCCACCCAGAGGAGGCACACCTTTATCTAATGCCCTCAAAGGGCCACACAGACCAGCAGAAGTGCAGGCCTTCCTCGCATCTCACCCACTCCTCCACCCTCTGTTCTGGGCCCAGAAGCCATCCAGCCCCTGGAACTGGTCTTATCCGGTTCCACAAATCCGATTCAATTCTTCGAGCAGGGTAGGATTGGACCTTGGTAACTGTTCCCTCCTTGAAATGCTGATTTCCTCCCAATTCTCTGGCCATCCCTCCTCAGTCTCCGTTGCAGGCTGCTCTTCAGGGTTGGGCCCTAAGCCTTCTTCTGCCTCTTTCCGCCCCCACCCCTAACTTGGTGGTCTTATTACCTCACAGCTGCAATGACCATCTATAAGGGGGAGAGTCACAGAACACAACTCAATATGCTCTTTCTCTCTTTTCTAAACTTTAAATGCACTCCCATTTGACGTCCTGCAGACCCTAGAATTCAATCTGTCTAAAACTGAGCTTGTCCTCCTCCCCCACAAACCTCCTAAGCTTCCTCTGAGTAGTAAGCAGTTGGGCCTCCCAGAAACCTGGCACTGTACCAGGCGCTTCCCTCTCCCCACTCAGTTAGCTCACAGAGCTCCTATCCTACCCTAACGCTCCTCTCTGTCCACTGTTCTCTAGCCTGAAACCCCTGCCCTAGCCCAGGCTGCTTTCTCCCACCTGGGTATGACTGCAGGCACCTCAGTCTTTAGGCCACCATCACACCCCCAAGCTGGAGGAAATTTTCCAAACTGCACTTCTAATTACATCACTCACCAGCTTAAAACTCTTCAATGATTTCCCCCCACCTTTGAGATAAAGTTTAAAATCTCTTAACAGGGTTCACCAGGCCCTTAATGATCTTACTCTCCCCCACCCTCACACACACCCGTACCCCACCCTCCAATTTGAAATCACACGCTAAACTCTCTTTGGCTCTGAACACAGGATGCTGTTCCCCATGTCTGGAACAGCCTCCTCCCCAAATCTGCCACTTCACCTGGCTAAGTCCACCCCACCCAACAAGTTTCGGCTTAAACGTCTCTGACGCCCACCTCCCACGAATGTTCCCAGTATTATGTGCCCACAATAGCCTGCACTTCTGCTTCAGAGCACTCACTGCTGAGTTGTCCAATTGCCCAGCTAAGCATGCTGCTTCTCCTCTTCACCACCCATCGGCTTCAGCCTCACTTCTTCCTTCATACAGTGTCGGCTGGTCCCTCTAATTAACTGCTAATCTCATATTTGTTATAAACATCAATGCCAAATGTAAGTACCAAGACCATAGGATGTCCCTCTCTGCACCAGATGCTATGGTGATATCAAAATCTATACCTGACATGGCACTAACTTTCAAGAAAAATACCAAGGCAGGGAAATAACATAATATGAAATGCTATACTTACTAAGCAGTATGTCTACAAATGCAAATTAGTAAACACAACCTCAGAAAACAGGTAATTAGGGGATGTAAAGCTGAGAACTTGTCAGGATGGAGTAGAGACAACCTGGAGCCTCCCCTCTAGAGAAGGATTTGGACTGTTTTCACGGTGGTGAGGGGCAAATGGACAGGCACAGAAATTAATGAGAGAATTTTGCAATGATCAACTACTTCTTTAATCAGTTCAATTACCATGTTTTTTCAAGCGAAAACCTTATAAACTGTCTCCTGCTAGTTTTCCAGCGGCACGGACAACATGTTGTGGAACTGTCACTCTTTGGTGGCAAGTCAGAGCAATCTGAGCTCATCTCCCTCCCGAAGAGGACAAGCAGTAAGGAGTCCACGGGCAGAGTGTGTGGTAGTGGTGGTGGTGGTGATTCAAACATCAATTTTCTCAAAACAGATACAATTGGATAGAAATACTAATAAATAGGTTGGGTGAAAAGTTAACTTCTTGTTACCTCTCATTGCACTTTTGTACATGACATTTAAAAACTGGAAACATTCCAACCAATAACCTTTACAAGTATCATTTTATGAAGCGCCAGATGTCTTACTAATAAGCCTTTATTTGGCTCTGACAGCTCTCCTCTGAAGGGAGTATTTTTATGTCCATTTTACAAATGGGACAACTGACGCTCCGATTTGAACAGAGACACCCTTCTCTGTTCAATCTGACTCCTAACCCTATGTTCTACGCTGACTCAAACAACTAACTGGCCAAGAAACAGCTTTTGCCAAATTGTACCCAACTGCAGAAACCCACCTGTTTGAAGGAACTTTTGCAGGTATCTATTGTATAATTAAGTCTGGAATGTTCCAACTTGAACTAGCAGCTGTCAATTTAGTTTTTAAAATAGCTCTGGCCTGAGGCAAGACATGCCTCTTAAGTACTTCAGATGTTTTGTCAGGTCCTGGAGTAACCTTTACTGAAAAGCTCTGAGTTCTTGCCTTCTCCTTCCTGGAGAGCTGAGAACAATCCCAGAATGTTTAAGATTTCTGAATCTCCTATATATGCAAATTTTTACAAAAAAAGGTGGGGGGAGCTAGGCCACTTGGAATGCACACAGTCTCCTAGTCAGCTGTCTGGGCGAAGTGGACATTTACTGAGCACATATTACATGCCAAACACTTTGCAATACCAGCTCTCTTAAATACAATTCTCCTTAATTGGGTACTTTATTAGGTCCATTTGACACATAAGTAGAGGCAGAGCGAAGTGCAAACTCTGTGTTCTTTCCACTCTCCATACCACGCTGACTCTGCCAGTCTGCTGCCCCCAAGATCTGTACTCAGAGACAAAAAACCGTGAATACCTTAACAAAGGTGGTGGGGGAAAAATCAACCCAACTGATAAATACTTGAGCCAAATAAGGGCAAAATGCTGTGGTGCGTGAGCAAATAAGAAGAACAGACCCTCAACGAAATTCTATGTGCAGTGTTACAGACACGTCCAGATAAGTAAAAAAGTAGAAAATGGTCCCTGTGAGGGTTTCTCCGCCTCGGCACTACCGACACTTCGGGCTGGATAGCTGTTTGCCGTGGGGCTGTCCTGTACATAGCAGATGTTTAGCAGCATCCCTGGCCCCAAACCACTAGATGCCAGCAGCACCCCTCCCCTGAATCATGACAATCAAATATGTCCCCAGATATTGCCAAATGTCCCAGGGGGCAAAATCACCCCCACCCCCTCCTCAAAGCCCCTTGAAACCCACTGCTCTAAATGAGACAGGTGCTGAAATACAGAGATAACTGGTTATTTCAGGGCCTTATCTTAGGTGCACGTCTTCAGAGTTCTTTTTTTAACATATTAAGACATGAATCAATCAAATGCAGAATTATAATCTTAAAAAAAAAGAGCCCCCCAAATTACCTGTTCATCAAGGACATCAGCAGCACTTAATAGACAGTGTTTACATTCTCCCAGACCTATGGTTTGCTGAAAAATTAATTTACCCCATCCATGCTTTCATCTTCCAGCAATTTATTTCCTGAGACAAGATTTAACACGTAAGGACCCTACAGGCTAACCAGCTGTCAGAGCGGAATCGGCATCAAATTCCAGGTGGTGAGTGGAGAGGGGGCTTCCTGTCCTCCCCAAAGGGACCCTACTCAGTAACACACCAAGTGCCACTGAAGGGTCCAATTTTCCTATGAAAAAAACAGGTTCAAACTACAATGCAGCTTAGCCTTATGTTCAAAGGAGAAAGGCCCTTTGAGGAGGTGGGTCAATTTTATACCCCAGTGCTAGGATTTCCATTATAAAAGGTATTTTGTTGTTGTTTTAGTTTTATTTCTTAATTTCCCAATAAGGAGGAGAGTCACAACCAAAGTGGTTTCCTTGCTTCTATAGCTTGTTTTCACTAAAAGGGGGAAACTTCCAGTCTTCCCACAGCTCTCGTTCATCTCGCACCTGTCCTGCCAGGTGTGTGCTGCCAGCCAGATGGAACAGATGAGCCCTGAATAAAACACTTGTTGTACTAGGTACCACATGCTTGGCCTATAGGAATGCTGGCTGCAAACGATGACCAGAGATTAACTTTGCTATGTACTTATACCTTACCTTGTGTGGTAGGCAGAATAACACACACACATACACAGACACAAAAACACATGCACGCGCACGCGCGCACACACACACACACACACACATATACACACAGACATTTGCATGCACACACAGAGACACAAGCACACACATACACACAAACACAAAGACACACACACACACAAACACATGCACGCACACACACAGACACAAAGACACACACACACACAGACACAAAGACAAACACACACAAAAAAACACATGCACGCGCACACACACAGAGACAAGGACACACACAGTTGCATGCACACACACACACATAGACACAAGCACATACATACACACAAACACAAAGACACACACACAAACAAAACACATGCATGCACACACACAGACACAAAGACACACACACAGACATTCTCATGCACACACACACACACACACACACACACACACACACACAAAGACACAAAGACAGACAGACACACACACACACCCCAACATATCCAAGTTCTAATTTCTAAAACTATGAGTATGTTACGTCACATGGCAAAAAGGACTCTGAAGATGTGGTTAAGGTTAGGGACCTTTGAGATGAGAAGATTCGCCTGGGTTATCTGGGTGGATCCAATGTAATCATATGAGTCCTTGAAAGCAGACAGCCTTTTCCCGGCTGTGGTCAGCGAGAGAGGGATGGATGACAGAAGAAGTAGCAGGAGGGCCGGCCGAGTGGAGTGATGGTTAAGAACTGGCTTAGGACGCCAGAGGGCCCCGGTTCGGATCCCACATATGAGGGCCAGTGACACTGCCCTCTACAGCTAAGATGCTGAACAACAGCTCAACCTGGAGCTGGGCTGCCGTGAGTCGCTGGCGACAGCGTAGGCTGCATCTCCTGCTGCCATGGGTTGCCATGGGCTACCGTGTGTAGCCAGCAGCCAGCGTGAGCGGCCAGCAGCCGCAGTGAGCGGCCGTCCAGAAGCCGGCGACTGATGTATTTCGCCCGGGAAGAGCGCAACGATGGTGCCAACTTGGACCAGTGAAGCAACGTCCTCCACAACTAGACTGAAGAACAAAACGACAGCAACTTGTCTGTTCCCCTTCCCCCAATTCCCCAGCACTGTTCCCATCCCCCCAATTCCCCAATAAAAATCTTAAAAAAAAAAAAGTAGCAGGAGCATCGGAGGCATGAAAGGGACTCAGTTCGTCATTGGTGGCTTTGAAGATGGAGGAAGACGGTCAGGAGCCATGGGCTGCAGGTGCACTAGAAGCTGGGAGCAACAAGGACACAGATTCTCTCCTAGAACCAGCCCTGCCCACCCCTTGATTTGATTCTAGTGAGTCTTGTGTTGACCTTGTGACACAGAGAACATGTGTATTATTTTAAGCATTAAATGTGTCGGCTTTGTTATAGCAGGAATATAACACATACAGATTTTGGTACCTGGAAATGGAGCGCTGCTGTAACAAATACCAAGAAAGGTGGAAGTGGCTTTGGATTGGGCAGTGGGCGGAGCCTGGAAGACTTTTGAGGAGGATAGTAGAAAAGTCTAGATTGTCTTGAACAGAACAGACCTGTTAATGGTCATATGGATATTGAGGATGACTAGGGAGGGCTCAGAAGGAAGTGAAGAGCATGGTAAAGAACACATATATCACCTTAGAGAATACCTAAATTGTCAGGGGCAGAGGAAATCACAAATACTTCCATTCTACCACACTACGGCGCCCCAAGAACATGAAGCCTCTGATAAAAGTGAACTGGCATCTTAAGATGCTTGACCACAGAGCTGGGAGGACTCTGGGTGGAGCTGGGCCCCTTGTTAACGCTCTAGTCTTGACTTCCTGTTGAACTTTGTGGTAACTTCTGGGGGAGGGATGCGAAAAAAGGGGGAAGCCATGTTGGGCTCTGGTCCTTTTTTTCCACGTAGGTGGCTGGTTGAGACACTGGCTGGCGAGTGCGCTTATAGTGCACTCCCTGGTGGTTTTCTTTTTCTTTTTCCCCCGAATAAACCGTTTCTTTTGGTGGATTTACCTGGCCAGTCAACACCTCACAGTGGGGAAAGCACTCTGACAACTCAGGGGGACAACGCCACCGCCCAGCAGCTCTACTGCACAGTCCGTCTCACTTTACACTGAGGAAGGCTGGTGTCTGCACTGCCACTTCGTCCTAGCCATGTGGCCGGGGGCAGACGATCTCTCTGAACTGCACGCGGGGATAACTACAGCACCCATCTCTCACAGGACTGTGATGGGGATTAAATGAGGTCACGCGTGAAAAGCCCTAACACATAGCAGGCACTCAAAAATGGGACCGATTTTTCTGACCTAGTCTAGAGAGAAAAATGACTGGAGAGGAATAGATCCTCCCTTTGTCCCACAGGAAGACATGTGCGGAGTCTTCCCTCGGGAAGGCTTAGGGCCTAAGCATAAAAGGAAGCAGAGGCGAGCTCGGTTGGGGGTGTTCAGGAAGCCCCTGCTATATAAATCAAAGGCAAGTTTTGGGGACTCAATGGGGCTATGGTAAACTAAAAGGGGCAGATGGACTGAGGCCTAGGGGAGGCTGCCCTCAGCAGCAGAGAAAGAAAAAAGGACGGTGAGTTGTTTCTCTGGGTGGCTCTATTCCTGGGAACTTGCCAACTGCAGTTTGAGAACACTGGGCAGTTGCCACTGTCAGTGCCAACTTGGACAGGAAATGATGCGGCTGGGTCCCACGGTCCAGAAGCCAACAGGAGGGGGTGACGGGGGCACCCTCAAAGAAAGGCATCAATTCTCCAGCCTGCCTTCCTACCTCAGCCTTCCCTCTCCGCTGCCACCACCCATCTCCATCCATGGAATTATAATACACATCAAAAATTACAAGACCACAATTGTTCCTACATGGGCAAGGCAAAGCAAAATATTACTGAAACTCACAGAATTTTTACTTAAGAATCAGAAGTGGTTTTTTTATGTGTTTTGTTTTCGACTGTAAAATGTTTTCGTTTTGGTGCTTTCATAAGGTTTCTGGGAGAAGACATCACGGGGACAAAAAAAAGGCATTAAAAGCATTTGGAGATCTTTTCTCTTTCCATCTGTAGCCTTGACTATAAATTATCGTAGTTCATTCCACAGGATTAACAGTCAATAGTTAAGTGTCAGCCAGCTGGCTACTGCATAACTAATATCTAAGAGGGGGGAAGTCACCTTAGAAATGGTTAAGACAAAACCAAACAATGAAGAATTAAATCATTCTCCTCTACTATGTTTATAAGACATATACGTCTGCCTCTACAGTCTGCATTTTCTGCTGAAAAGCTGTACTTTCCCCCGCTTGCTTTCTTTTGAAAATATCTCCTAGTGCCTGCTGAGAAGACATCACATCTTACATTACTTTCTGTTGGTAGTAAAACCCACAGCCTCCCCAGCAATGTGATTAAGGCACACATTTTTATGGGCAAAGCACATGTACCCACTGGACACAAGAATGCTTTCAAACAAGAACAAATCTCAAAAGTTCTTCCACTATCCATTGTTTTGGATTCCCAAGCTGGAAAAAACATACATTTCTGCATTACATTTTCTGAATTTCCACAAGTTGGGTAGGTCTCAAGGCTCATTCTTCACACTCCCACTACTTATTACTCAGTGCTCTTTCCAAGTAAACCCAGCTGTATCGGCAGTAATCAAAGCAGATGTATTATTTGGGTGCAGGAGGCCACGGAACTGGATCTCATCTGTGCCTACCCCTCCCCCCTGCGCCCCATGCTGCAGTCCTCTGCTAACTCCTCTGAATAAAAGAGCAGAGTGGTAAAAGGCACTGGGTCACTTATATTCTTCTCCTTATCTCAACCCACATCTGTAGAATCTGGGAGTGTCAGCTAGTGAATCTCCAGATCCTTCCATAATAAAAGGATGATGTGAGCGCCCAGTAATTTTGTTTTGCTTTTCATAAACATGGGAAAGGGAGGTATGGCTTAGAGACAGTTAGGTAATGAACTTAGCTACTGAAAACAAATTCTAGCCTACTTTTCGAAGAGGAAAACAACATAATGCGTAGGAACCACTCACAGCTCACATGACCTTGGCATCTGCCTCATTCATTCTGTCAGGAACTAGGAATGCCACCCGGGTGTGATCGACTGGGCTGGAAGAAACAGGGTCTGTTACCCCGGACTTCTTACCAGGCAGCGTTGACTTTCAAGCAGGATGGTCGAGACACCCGGACGCAATCCCATAAAAAGTATTCGGGATTCAAATAAGTCAAACAATTCAGAACTGGAAGATCTTAAGAGTGAGTGTTTTAAAAGATAGATCTATATGGTATAAAACTTCCATTTTATATGCGTCTCCCACGGGCGTAAGGGGGCGCCTGCACTAAGTACTTAGACTGTGCCAGACTCTTCAAATGTATTTTGCATTATTTGATCTGTTCCTTACAAAGAACCCAGTAACAAAATGCCTCGTGTACATCTTTCAGATGAGGACACTGAGGCTTAGAAACAACATTCCTGAAGTCACAAATCGGCACACCTAAAACTGAACCCAAATTCATGCTCTTCACCCGGTGTTCACATCCAGGATATGCCATGATTAACAGATTTTTTAAAACAGCTATGATGCCTCCTAATGGCCCTGAGGGGTTCAGCAAATTTCACCGACAAAATTAATGATTATCTCCTCTTTTCAGCAGCCTTTGTTCCTACATAGGAAAACCTCACACATCCAGCTTTGCCTCTGACTGGCTGTGAGTGACAATATCTCCCTGGCGCTGGTTTCAAAGCAATGCAAAAAATTCAAAAGTGCCTTCTTCTTCAAAGAGTCACCATGGAGTTCCCATCACTGCAGGACACAATCCAATTCCAAAACTGTGGTGACCAGCAACTGCATGGTGCCCCATGCACCATTATCTTCAGCAAGTTCCCCATCCGCAGAACACAGCCACCTCCCTGGGCCCTCCTGCAGCTGTGTACACAAGGTTTATTTAGACCACAACCGCCAGTTTTGTTTTCTGGCCAAGAGATAAGAAAAACACGATTGACTGAGATGCCACTGTTGGTAAGGAAATCTCTAATCTACTCCAGAAATCTGGAAGTGCATTTTTTTCACTATAAACTCAGCAAGTTTTACCCACTCCCAAGATGTTCCAAAATCAGTGATTAAGACTGTATTTTAGTCCCAGGCTTAACCAGCATACTGTATGCTCAAGCCAAGTAGCTCTGTGAAGACTTTCAAATAAGCCAGGTTTTGCTTCTGAGTATCAGCTATATATCGAAACATAAAAGTAAAACAATTAGACAAAGTAGAATGGTGGTTGGCAGGGGCTGGGGGAGGGGAAAATGAGCAGTTAGCATTTAATGGGTACAGAGTTTCTGTTTGGGAAGATGAAAAAGTTCTGGAGATGGATGGTGGTGATTGTACAACCGTGTAAATGTATTTAATACCACTGAATTGTGCACTTAAAAATGGTTAAAATGGAACCAACGGCAAAAAACTTACAGTAACATTCAAGTAAATGCTTCTTTTTTGAAACTTCTCACAAAGGGAAATGAGGCCACAGCACCTTTTAAAACAAATCACTGAACGATCTCGGGCCCACTCTAGGCACTATAGAAAAGGTTGAAACACAAGTTTTAGGCCCAGAATTCCTAAAAAAGATGAATGTTCTCGAATTAATTTTTAATCTGTATACACTGTATGTGTATATATGAGTGGAGCCAAAGTCCCCTTAGAGCAGTGGGTCTCAACCTTTCTAATGCCGCAACCCCTTAATACAGTTCCTCATGTTGTGGTGACCCCCAACCATAAAATTATTTTCGTTGCTCCTCTATAACTATAATTTTGCTCCTGTTATGAATCGTAATGTAAATATCTTTTTGTTTTCCGATGGTCTTAGGCGACCCCTGTGAAAGGGTCGTTCGATCCCCAAAGGGGTCGTGACCCACAGGTTGAGAACCGCTGCCTTAGAGGCTTCTGAGAGGACTGCCCACAGGGGCTCACAGCAGCCCACCCATTAATTTAGTGTGCTGTTCTGGACTGAAAATTTGTGCCCTTCCCCCAGATTCATATATTAAAGCCTCAACTCCCAATGTGATGGTATCTGGAGGTGGGACTTTGGGGAGGTAATGAGGTTTAGGTGAGGTCAAGAGGGGGAGTTCCCATGATGGGATTAGTGTCCTTGTAAGTAGAGAAACAAACACCATGTAAGAAGGCAGCCTTTGCATGCCCCGAAGCAGGCTCTCACAGAACCCAAGCATGTGGCACCTTCATCCTGGCTTTCCCAGCCTCGGGACTGTGAGAAATAAATGTCTGTGGTTTAAGCCACCCAGTCTGTGAAATTGTTACAGCAGTCTGAGCTGACTCAGACAAGTCTATGTCATATTATTAATCCCTGCTTGCACTCATATTCAATTAATGGTTTAAATTCATTACCACTGGGAGAAAAACAGTCTCCAAAATGACTCCTTCATGAGCATGCATTTTAGGCACCACAGCTCAGGTGGGCATCTAGACTCATTCTTTCTTGGTGTCACAATATAACATGGCAACAGTCTGGCTCACACAGAGACACACACAAGAAGCGGCAACAGTTTTTTCCACTTTATGGGCTATTTCAGAGTAACGCTGAGGAGAGATGCCAAAGGGCTGTCATGGTTCAGAATAAAATGGCCTGTGGTTCACTGCAGTCTCTTTTTTCATTACAAAGTCTTTTCACTGAAAGAAAAATCCGTGCTACTGCACTTCAGTTGACTATATATGCTCCATTTTCATCACCTCAGAAGGAACTAAGAGTTGCATCTCAAATGACTCAGAGTCCTCACAATCAAGTGTCATCATCCAACTCTCAAACTTGAGTTTTGCTTTGTAATTATTGACCTATTTAATCTTTTTATTTTCCCTCCCTCAAGACTAAATATTCTGATTTGTAAGCCAATCTTGATCCCAAAGGTGAATAATTAAGTACTTCTTATCCCTGTCTTGGTATCTTGTTCCTCCCTCATTGGGGTGAAAAAGAATAGTAAACCTTGAGTTAGAAAACTCTGACCTGTACCAACCTAGGTTAGCGTATTTCTTTTAAATTACATAAAATTCTGATTGGTTTCCTTTAAATTTTCAATAATTCATTTTTAAATGACACTGCAAAATTGGTGGTTAACATCAATAGCAACAATAAAATACAATAAAAATAAAAACGTAATCTTCCCTAATACAAAACTACACTAGAAAAACCTTAACAATTAGAATAGTGTTACAATTAAAACATGAATAACTATGCAGATCAATAGAACAGAAAAGTAAAAAAATGGATACACAAGCACATGTGATTTGATATATGATAAAAGCAGAGTTTCCAAAGGGGATACATGGATTATTACAAAAATGGTTGGAAAAACCAGCAGCCATCTGAGAAAAAGTAAATTGAGGTCCCTACTTACTAAAATAAATTCAAGATGGATTAATGATATAAATATAAAAACTGAAACCAAAGAAATACCAGAAAAAACCCTGGACAATTAAAAAATTATAATTTTAGAATGGGGAAAGCCTTTTTCTCTTATGGCATTAAATTCAAAGGCCTTAAAATAAGCAGCTGATAAATTTGTCTACAAGGAGAAATACAACATCATCCAAGTCAAAAGATGAACAATAAACTGGGAACAACTCTAATTCTTATCATAAATAGAGTTTATTTCCCTTATGCATACAGTGACACAACTTGGTAATGGCCTAATAGCAAAGGATAGAACAGTTCACAGAAAAGGTCTTACATATTCATGAAAAGATGTTCAACTCCTATGAGAAATGCAAATTAAAACCACACGAGATACCATTTTTCACTTATCAGATTGGCAAAGATTAAGAAGTTTCATAACATCCCATGCTGGCAAGGATGCAAACTAACAGGTACTTTTGTACCTTGATGGAGAGAGTGTATATATTACCACAGCTTCTATGGAAGATATCTGGGGTAATATCTATTACAAGTGCAAATGCATATAGCCTTTCACCGGGTAAGTCTATATTTAGAATTTTATCACATGTGAGCAAAATAATGTTATGTATAAAGTACATCCCTCACAGCATTGCTGCAAATAGCAAAACCAATAGGAAGCTGATTCAACAAAATATGGAGTATCTGTAAAAAGAAATGCTATGCTGCTTTGTTTAAAACTATAAATTTACAGGAAAAACTGGGCCTATACGGAGGAATCTCAAGACGCATAGTTACATGAGAAAAGTAAGATGCATAACACTATGTAAAGTCTGTTATTATTTGTGCTCTTTAAAGAAGAGGGAGAAAAATAAAGAAAAATGTATAAATAATAAAATAAAAAGGGGGAGAATGACAATACATACCTTTCCTAAATGTATGAACAGAGTATCTCTGGAAGGAGGAACACCGACTACCTCTGAGGAGGGACTTCAGTAGCTCGTGGCAGAAACTGGGAGGCTTTTCATTTTATCTGTTACTATCTTTTAAACTCGAGCCATGTATTACACATTTGAAGATTATTTTTAATTCAGCAAAACATTTGTAAGTAAAACTGAAGAAATTCACCAGAACAAAGAATAAAAAAAAACAGACCTCAGAAACAGATGAAAAGGAAGAAAATCAGAAGATTGCTCCAGAAGGACCAATATTTGAAAACAGGAATTCAATCAGGAGAAAAGAAAGTTATCGAAGATAATACAAGAAATTTTCCATTAACTGAAAAACATAAGTTTCTAGATTGGGAAGGCCACTCTGTGCCCAGAAAAATCAATGAAAACAGATCAATCAAAATACTTGAGAAAAAAAAAAATCCTAAAAGCTTTTAAAGAAGGGAAAATTTTAGATAGCAATCTTTTCAAAGTTCTAAGGGAAAAGGGTTTCCACCCTAGAGCTGTATACTTAGCTAAACTATCCAGGAGGAAAGGAGAGACATTTTTAGACATGCCAAATCTCAAAAAATATACCTTCCATGTAACGTTTCTCAGACGCTACAGGCCAATGCCCTCTACCAAGGTAACAGAGCAAGAGAGACCACAAGGAAAGCGAACACCACGGGATCCAGGAAAGAGAAATGAAGGACATCTCTGGGATGATGGGGACACTTCAAAAGGGATACCTTCAGGAGGGACGGATCAAACAGATAACTACCCTGAGGTGTTCGACATAAAGAGAAGAGGGTTAGGCTTCAATTTGGAGTGAATCATTGAGAGGTACATAAAGCTAGCAAAACAATTATTAACTCTGAGTGAGAACAAACTGTATGAGGAAGGAAATATTCAAATTACACATCTTATTTTCATAGTCACAATAATATAAACATATATTCATCAAATAAAACTCTATTTATATTAAGAGAATTTAAGAAAAAAAGTGTTCACAGAAGTTACGAGTTATATTCTCATCTTCTACAGTATGAAGACAATAAACACCCAAATTTGGACTTGTAAAAATCAAAAAATTAGAGTTATAAGCATGCTTTCTCAAAATAATGCCATTTTCACAGGTCTAAGCAAGTCAAATATCAGCATTTTCTGATAGTCCAACAACCTTAAAAGAAAGATAAATTTTGAAGTAGTTACCTCTAAGGGGAAGGAATCAGAGCGGGAAAGGTGGGGCGGAGAGGTACTGTTTTCATTCACAAATGTTGTACAAATTAACTTTTTAAAGTACACACACACACACACACACGTTGTTAAAAGTTTTCATAGAGTTGATATTCAAGGTTTTTCACACCTGAAACTCAATGATGGGCTAATTGCACTGCATAACAATAAAAGCCATATTTCAAATAACATCTAAGAACAGCCTATGGTTTTTAGGTCTACTGCTGCTGGTCCTGACCACCAACTACCACCACCTGTGCATCGGAGACAAATGCTAACCTTGCTAACCCATCTGTTAGGAGAAATGCCTCAGACACAATGCCAGGGTGATCCCATTCCCCGAAGAGGGCAGGATTTTTCAGATTGTTCTCATGAACGTTGTCATTCTTATAATTTCCAAATGACTAAAATTACAAAATAAAACCAGAATTCCCAATACTTTTGTGTTTTCTAACACTTAAATTCTTGTGAGAGGTGGAGTTAGGGATTTGTGAAGGTTTGTATGTAGAACTTAACGAAAAGCAACATGAAGAGAAAACTGAACTCATCTGTAAAAACCAATGGCTTTAGGTAATCAGGTTTTAAAACAAACTCTAACCACTGATCCTTCGGATGAAAAATCCAATTTGCTAAAAACTAGTTGTGCAGTTTCTAAAGAGCCACTGTGAAACCTCCAAGACCAGTTCTAATAGACAACAGCCGCCACAAAAGCAGGGAAATGATTAGGGCTCTTTGTTGCTTGCTCTCCTAGATCCCAGAGCTAATTTAGCCACATCACTGCTGAAGTCAAGTACACCATTTACTAGAGACATTAACTCGTATTTGGCCAACTCAGAAATATGAAATTCTTGAGATTTTTGTAAACATCTATGGGACAGAATTTGCTAATACCCAACTTCAAAAGAGAGTTCTCCAAAAATTTCAAACAAAACTGAAGTTCCAGGAAGGTGTTTCATCCTATGGCTTTGATACCCCCTGGAGCTACCCTCATATGAAAAGCATGCACTAAGACATCAGTTCTTATGTGTCCAGACTGAACACCCTACCATTAATTTCATACTTTTTGGGTTTCTGCCAACAATTCCTTTGATTCAACAATGGCCAGAAGATTCTTCAAAGGATATTGTATCAGAAATTAGGGTCCCTTGGGTTTCAGAAGCAAGAGTTTGGGATTGACAATAGCAGTTTATAAGTACATTAATATTTGGACAAGTATAGTTCAATCAAATAAAAGCCTACAGAGAGAGAGCATACACAAAACTGCTGTTTCAAAACACTGATCAAACCAGTAAATTGCACATTACCTGAAACAACGGTGCTGACCTGGCTGAAGCTCAAAAGAAAACCAACTATAAGTGAGGTCAAACAAATCTCTTTAATAATCTACTTCTTCTTTGTAGAGTGGATTTGAATTCTTACACACCATTCACTCCCAAAGGTTACTTGAAGGGTCTAAATAAAATGCACAGTTATTGTAAAAAAATGAACAAAAATAACTACAGAACAACTTTTCATCAAGTGAAGGAGGGAGAGAGGGGACGGCGGGGGGTCGGGGGTGGCTGTTTACGTACATAGTGAAGCAAAGAGTCAATATCACAACTCAGCATAAAACAGTTTCTGGCATCCTGGTAGCCAAAGCAGAAAAGGAAATATTAATATGAGTTATACAATTTCCAGAACTGGGGGTAAAAAATAAAAAGTCCCTGTTCATCAGTAATACAAATGTTTTCCTAACAATGACCTGAAACATACACTTCCTCATACGAGGGATTCTGAAAGGCATAGTAACCCCTCATCGGGAGTTCATTCAACAACAAATATCAAAAGTAAGTGCCTTCCACCTTTCCAGGCTGTTCTAGGAGCTCAGTATATACTGGGGGTGCCAAAAAAATGTATACACATAACTTGTAGTCGTCTTTTGTTATCGGTAGATATTGAGTATTACAATGTTAACAGAGTTTTTTTCCTTTCTTAAAAGGCATATACATTTTTTTGACACCCTCTGTATATCAGCCAACAAACCAGCTAAAGATCCCTGCCCCGGGGAAGCCCATATTCTATAGAGTAGCTGGACAATACACAATAGGTGAGTTACATACTATATTATTATGCTATGGTTCAAAAGAAAAACCAGGACTGGGTCAGGGAGGTCAGGAGTAGCAGGAGAAGTAATTCTGAGTAGATAGTCGAGGTGCTGAGTAAGGAAGGACTCAGCATGAGCAGGCATGGAGACAGAAGGGCGCTTGGGGCAGAGGAAGCAGTGCCCAGGCCCTAAAGGGAAGCATACAGGCAAGTTAGAGGAAGGGCAGGGAGGCCAAAGGAGAGGGGGTGTGCGGTGGGGGCTGAGTACAGGACAGGAAGTTAGAGAGTAAACAAAGGACCAGGTCAAGGCAGCCATGCAGCTCACTGCAAAAACCTTACAGAAACAGAGCCATCAGAGGGTTTGAGAAGAGAAGTGCCACCATCTGGCTTCCGTTTTTAAAGGATCGCTGTTGAGCATGGGATGCAAGGGCAGAAGCAGGAAACCAGTCATGACAGACAGCGTTTGCCTTCTGCCAGTTCAATCCCACCACCCTGGGAGACCGGGGCCTGGAGAGCAGACCCGGTGGCACACCAGGAGCCCCTCCCTCATCAGCAATGGGCCCAGAAAGAGTCTCTAGCCCTGAGTCTGAACACAAGGGACAGAGACCCCAGGATCCCCCTTAGCATACCATCTGCCTGTGAGAACAATAAAGGGGACACTGAGAGCACAGAAAGGAGTGTTACCCAGCGTTCTCTCGCTCCCGCTCCCCTTCTCTCTCTCTCTCTCTCTCTCTCTCTCCGTACTTCATATAAGCAGGATCCTCTTAAAAATTTGAAATGTTCCAAGTAAGCATAATACCGGGGGTGCCAAAAAAAATGTATACACATGACTTGTATTCAGCTTTTGTTATCAGTACATATTGAGTATTACAATTTTAAAAGCTTTTTTCTTTCTTAAAATGTACATACATTTTTTTGGTACCCTCTCTATGTGTATGTCCAAACTTGTTCCAAAAAGGACTTCAGAAAACTTTCAAAACTAGATTGAACTATATTTACATTAATTTTAAAAACAGAAAAAAAATATTACATTCGGAACAAGGGAAATATAATGGAATAATAGTAAATGAGGCCTAAACTAGTTAGCAAAAATGACTATCATGAAGTTCAACATGGTTGTTTAACAATGAGATCTATTTGTCCAAAGCATCATGGAAATTGCAATCTCTTGTAAGATTCACACTGCTCAATCAATCAAATATTTTCTCAACATATGTCCCAGCACTGCTTGATGTGGAGGCTTAGGGCAACTTTTCTAATGATTCTTCAGTAAAGGGCAGCTGAGAGACACAGCAGGGGTCAAAAAGTGTGAGAGTTTCCTGTGACTGTTTCTTAAATTATTTCCTATCCCTCAACAATGTAAGCTGAGGGCATAATACATATTAACTCAGTCGAAGAAATTAGAGAGAAAAGGAAGTACAGCATTTTAAGCATCCGATATTTTGAGGGAACTACTGTGCAAAACCCTTTAGAATTTCATGAACAAACACTATTTCTCCAAAACAAGTTTTCATTCATAGTTGGGGCAAGTGAAGTGCTTAGAAAGAACCCAGAGTGCACCAATCGAGGGTTTGGTCTACCTACTGGAAAAGTCAGTCAAGCAGAAATTTCAACATTCTCAAAAAAACTACAGGACCTACCCAAGACTTCTGCCTAAACGGATACACCCCCTTCCTACAAAAGAGTGTGAGGGTGACCCTATAGAAATGGCCAAGAATCCCCACCACCACACCCAAAAAAGTTCTGAATCTCCTCAACATATAGATGGTGAATAACCAATCAAGTCACTGAAGGTCTATATTCCACAGGAAGTATAGTTGCAATTTGCTATCTTTCTTTGAAGGATTCTGATTTTGTACTTTTTAAAGAGAAAACTTTCCCAGTAAGGATATTAGCAATAGCTCAGCAATTTCACTTTCGAAAGAAAAATACCAGGGCATATTTACTAAGCCCTAATAAATTTTAGTTTTGCCAAGAGCCCCCATCTCTACCCTTCTCTTGATAGCACCATCTACCTTTTCGGCACCAAGGCCATACCGTATTTCCCCATGTATAAGATGCACCCTTTTTTGAAAAACTTGGGGTCTAAAAACTGGGTGCCTCTTATACAGTGGTTGTATGAGTACAAAAACAAGCGCAAAAAAAGCGGGAAATGCAAGGAAAAAAACCCCCTACAACCACTGTATACGACGCACCGTTTTTAGACCCCAAATTTTTCAAAAAAGGGTGTGTCTTATGCATGAGGAAATACAGTATTATTCAGGCAATTAAACAAAAAAACAATGCCTAAATGAAATAGCAACAAATACATGAAAAATCAAGAAATGTCAAGGAAATAATAAGAGTAATTTCTTGATTGAAATACAGATCTAGACCTTTGAGAAACAATGAGTGGAAAGTTACCAAATGTGGGTACAGCTCTCCAGCTCATAAAAAATTAATTGGTCCTGTACAAAAATTAGACCCTGTTTTCCATATCTAGGCAGAGTTCTGAAGCATAACCCTTTCAAAATAAACCCTGAAATAAAGATTTAATCAATTCTAAAAACTGTTTCTGCATCAGCATATAGTCCATTAATCCTCTTTGAATTAAATCTAGTTTTCCATTGTGGCAGATTATGTTGTTTCAATTATTTGCTGCCCTCCCCATAACTGGATTTACCTCCCATTGTCATGTGACTTAGTGTCTCCAGATGGAAGAATTCATCTACTTCCCTACCCCATAGTTGGTAGGCTTAGCCATGTGACTTGCTTCAGCCCATTGAATGTGACTGGAACTGACATTCGAGCAGAAGCATTAAGAGCCATGAATGGATTGGTAATTTCCTTTCTTACCCTTTCTTACTCCCATGAGATTACCGTATTTGCCGGCGTATAAGACGACTGGGCGTATAAGACGACCCCCTAACATTTCCACTCAAAATACAGAGTTTGTTATATACTCGCCGTATAAGACTACCCCCATCTTCCGCACACCTTCCACACACCAAATAAAAGGTAAAACAATATCAGATTTGATTTGGCCCACTGAAGTGCAAACAAGCGTATTGTATTTCGTGTCACCACATAACCATTTTGGTGATGTTGAGCCACCATGTCTGCTACATGTTTTTCGAGTTCTGGCCAGTGTGGGGTGCCTCTTCTTAATGCACACTTACCCCTTGGCATACTCTTTAATGCTTTCTCATTTGATTTCCAGTCCCGAACCATCTTTTCTGTTACTCCATATTGTCTTGCAGCAGCACAATTATTATTTTCCTTAGCAAAGTTTATAACTTTCAGTTTAAAATTTGCATCATACTTCTTTCTTTTGGCTGGTGCCATGATAAGGATGATAGGGGTTTGACTGGTCGACATTTTCTACGCTGTACTGTACAATGGTGCAGTATTGTGGTTGGCTGTTGGCTGTATACAAAGCCTGATTTTATTGGTCCCTGCTCCCTGTTTGCCCGCCCTGTCACTATAGCAGTCTGGTCCACCCTTGCATCAGCATCTCCCTGGGACCTCACTAGTGCGCAAGTGCGAGCTCTTCAACATTCTAACAGACACCATGATAGCGCAAAATTGCGAATCTTCAATGCATATGTAAAGAAATATACGGTAACCCGAATTTACCACACTCGCAAAATCGCACACAGCCGAGCATACACCCAGCAGCGCTGCTGATGCCTGAACGGTATGTGGAATGAAGTGGGCGGGCATCGGGAGGCCACTATGGCATGGGGCAAGCACTATGGGCAGTCTATCTGAAGTGTACCTGGCGTATAAGACGACCCCCCACTTGGAGGCATATTTTTCAGGGCCAAAAAATCGTCTTATACGCCGGCAAATACGGTATGTCCCAGACTGGGTGGCTCACTCAGCTTGGATGTAGAGTAAAGAAGACCTTTGGAGCAGAGCCATAGCTGTCATGTTCAGTGAACAAGAAATTAAAATATATAGTTTTAAGCCCCTGAGCATCATTTAGTCTAAGCTGAGAAATGAAACCAACACTCTTTTTAAAAATGTTTTTATGCTCAATGGAAAAACACATACCTATAGCACCCTAATGAAGGTAGATGGACAAGGAGATCTTACTATCAGTGAATTTTCATACAAACCATCTGCACGATGAATATAACACACTGAAAATAACATCTGCCTTTTTCTAATTAAACTTTTAGCCTTATAAATATGTGCTTTAGGGGGAAGGGGGAAAAGTAAGTTACTGACCTTTAGAAGACCTTCCTGAGAACAATGGTAGGTTCAGAGAAGATAAGGTGCAACAGCTCACCCTTCCACAGTCACGTAATTAATCTCTAACTGATGGGGGGATAAAACAAGGATCAAGGTTATAAACTTAACCGGCACACCAGTCTCCCAGCAAAACAAGGAAATGTAATTGCCTGGGATTTTATGGGATGTGGAAATCATTCCCAAAAAAGTCTAGGTTCATTTTGGTTTTTTAGTATTAGTCCATGCCTAGAAATCTTACTAATAATGTAAGATCTAATGATACAAATCGTGTTTCAAATGATCGATGAAAACAGAACTTGATGAAAATTACTAGACCTCTCAAAAATTTTTTCTAGAACCCAAAGAAAAACAATGTCCAGAAAAACTCCTCTCACAGTTACTCTGATGAAAAAACACATGATTTTATTTAAAAACTTAATTTCTAAAGGAAAAACATTCAAGACCACCTCTTGCAAATTTGTGACGAGGTTTTGGCAAGCCAGCAGTCCAGAGAAACTCAGAACGTTTACTAGGACTAACCTGACAGGTTGTCACATCCAGAGGTTGTGGTGAGAGTCTGTTTTAATTGGGAGGGAACAAATGAAAAAAAAAAAAAAAGGGCACAGTGAGAAGGTGCCTTGTGCGAGGTCAAGGGCAACGCTAACAAATCTGATACAGGAATAAGCCAAGTCAAGGTTACAGGCTGTGTAAATTGTAAATCCACAGTTTACCCAAGAGACTGGGAGATAGAGCATGCTATACTCTGCCTTGAAAAGTCCTGAATCTGGGAGTCCATGGTTCTCTCTACCAGAGTTAGCAAGCCTGTAACAGATATCAGCAAGGCTTTCTGCACTGCTAAATTCAAATCAAGTTAGGAACAGTATTTCCTATACTTGGACACAAAGTTATACCCAAAAGGTGTCCATTGTCATGACTTTGGGAAATTACTCCATAATCCTGGAAATGGTGGTACAAGGTAACAATAGTCCCGCCTCTGCAAGACTCATTTGTCGTGGATGTTGGTAAAACCCGAGCTCAGAGAAACTCAGCAAGAAATCAGGGTCCAGTTGCTTGGGATATGCTGTTTGGAAGCAGACATGAAAGTCTGATTTGCTTGGGAGGGAACAAAGAATTTCCTGGGGACTTTTCTCCCTGCTCCAAATAATGGCTGGGGGAAAAATGGGAAGAAGCAGGCATTCAGCAGGAGGACATGTGGTAGGATGGCAACCACCTCCTTCCCACACACTCCCCTCTCTAGGAAAACCCACCCATCCTTAGCCTTGGCTGCTCTATTGTCTACATGATCCCAGCCTCTCTGGCCATAGCTGACTTGACCACAGGGGGAAAAGGAAGCATACGCTAAGCCAATCAGGAGGGAGAAAGAGAGAGGGCTAGAGAGCGCAGACTATAAGGTATAAAAAAGGAGTCAGGCTTGAAATGGGAGGTAATGAGGAGCAAGGGCTGGGCTGCCATTTTTCTCCTGCCTGTGAGATGAGTCAGAGAAAGGTGGTCTGCAGAGAACAGCCAAGGAATGGTGCAAGTGCTGGAGACAAGGTACCATGAGTGCCCCCAAAGAAATCATAACTTCAGGTCCTGACTCCCCAGTTCCCAGGGGGACTGGTTCGGCCACCATGTTCTTGGGTTTCACTGTGTTCCAATGAGTTTCTCTTTTCTGCAGCCAGTAAGTCTTACTGGTTTATTTTAAATTGGGGTTTATTTTCAAATGCTTGATCTTAATAATCTTTTTAAACTCAAGAATAACATACATACAGTAAAATACAAATAGCTTAAATATTTATCATGAACACATCCAAGTCATCAGCAACTACAATAGATCAAAGACAGAGAACACCATCAGGACCCCAGAGGCCCCTTCCCAGTCAATACATCCCATGTACCACTCCCTGCTCTATTCTGACTTCTGTCACCAACAATTACTTTTTGCCTCTTTTTGAGCTTCATAAATGAAATCATACAATATGAACACTTGTTTCTGACTTCTTTTACTCAATATAATATCCGAGATTCATCATGCTCTGTGTAGCAGTAATTTCATTTTTTTTATTGCTGTGTATTTCACTGCATAATCATACCACAATTTAGTTACCCACTCATGGATATTTGGATTGTTTCTATTATGTTTCTATTATTCCATTATCAACATTCTTATAAATGCTTCTGGTGCACATATGCCCTCATTCCCGTTAGGCATATATATCTAGGAGTATAAGTACTGAGCCGTAGCACATGCATTTGTTTAGCTTTATAGATTAGTCCAAATAGCTTTCCAAAGTGGTTATATCAATTTACACTTCCATTAACAATGTATGAGAGTTTGACCTTTTCTACATCATCATTAATATTTGGTTATCAGGGTCTTTTTGTTTGTTTGGTTTTTGTTTTGTTTTTTTGGAGTTTTTTTGTTTGTTTTGTTTTTCATTTTAGTCATTTGGGTGAGTCTATTTTGGTATTCTATAATAGTTTTAATTTGCTTTTCCCTGGTGACTGATATTGAATGCCTTTTTTCTCTTTTTTAAAATGAGGTTTTCTATTTTTCTTATTGATTTGTAGTTGTTCTTTATATACTCTGCACAAGTTGCTTGTTGGATATATGGACGACAAATATACTTTGTGATTTGCCTTTTCACTCTTAATTTGTATTGCTGAATCAAAGTTAATTTTAATGAACATGAAAACAGGCAAAATAACACATGTTGTGAGAGAAATACACAGAAGCATCTAGGTCCATACAGCCGCTGATTGAAGGAACAGTAACCACAATAGTTAACTGTAGGCGACCCAGCCTTTGCATAGGCCCTGGACTATAAATACAATGTTACCATCCTCACTTCCCCAAAGCTTCAGATACAAAGAATCGCCAACTTCATCAGTAGCGTGCCTGTAGTTTATCAAGTGTAAATTTATGCATTGTACCCTGGAAACATTATAAATGGCGAATGGTTTGCACCACCAGCCCATACAAGTCCCACAGCATGCTTCCAGCACAGCTCAGTATAACCAGCAGTCCTGTAGAGTATGTCCCAGAAGAGACGTTCAATGCACCAACAGTCCCAGGAACATATCTCACCTCTCCCCATCCCAGGGCTCCCAGAGATAAAAACACAACCTCAACAACTTCCCAGAAATTGCCCATTGTCTTAAACAACCAGTTAAAGTTTTCTTGGCCTTAGGCAGCAGGAGGAGAACCAAGCTTCTCAAGTGACCAGATTTTAACAAAGCTCAGGTTAGGCTCACAGGTCTCATTACCTCACAGATCACCTCAGCTCTCCTCTGGGCACTCTCCTTATCCCCCCTGTTACAGGCAGAGGGAGATTCTTTTGTTCAGCCCAACTGTGGAAGAGCTTACAGAGAAAAACAAACGGTGGTGATACTTCATGGAGTTGTCCCCCTGGACCCGGGTCCCTGAGTCTGCCTTTGCAATTTCACTTGCTCCAGGGTTCTTCTTCCATCTCCCATGCGCTACCTGTGATCACAGCCCTTTCTCCGCTCCTCTGGCCATAAGCAAACAGAACAGCTATTTTAAGATTTTTTTTTTTCCAGGGAGTTTTATAGTCAGGAAATACTATATCCTGGGTGATCCTTCCTTTATCTTCCCTCCGGGTTCCTCCCCTCCCCTCCCTTCACACTTAAACACAATGGCATAATGATATTAATGTTTCTTTTCAGACAAACAGAGGCAAAGGAAACATGTGCCTGGCTGGAAGCAGTAGAGCTGAGTCTCTAGATAGAGCCCGAGGGTAACCAGTGCCTTATACAGACCCTCAGCCCTTCAATATGACCTGATCAAAAACAAAGGTAAAAAATGGGGAAGAAATGGGAAAGAAAGAGATGCTCTGGGTCACTGAGGGTCAAGGAGAGAAAAGGAGATGCTCAGGACGAAGCATGGCTGCAGCACCTCCAACCCAGCCTGGGACGCAGGCTTAAAAATAGACGTCACCTGTGAGGGGCAGCTTTACGTCAGGACTCTACTCAGGTAAACAGGTGAGCACAGTTATTTGGTCAAATTGGATATGAGGCCAGAGGTTCACAACACTCCTTTTCTTTGAAAGAAAATTATTCATAAACTATAAATTATATAAGCTTCAAGCCCCTTAAGCAGTATTTCCTCCTTTTGCTAGAGAAGTTGACAGAGCAGGAAAGAGTGACAGTTTTTTCCATTGTACTAAAGCAAATACTTGACTGATTCATGCTGGGCTGACTAAGAGTCCTCAGCGTCTTCTTATTCATTCTTGACTTCAAGAGGCGAACGGTTGGCATACCCTTCCCAACAAGGAGCAGGCACAGTGGCACTCTGTTTCTGAGGGAGAGACGCTTTGGTTCTCTGGAAGGTGTGAAGAAGCTATATAAGCGCATGGGGCTCCACTGAAGGCAAACCTTTTCCTGGTTTCCCATGAGTATCCAAACAGTAGCCTTTTGTTTCCCTAAGGTTGGCTAAAATAAACCTAAAAACCAAAAAAGAAACAGCTTCCTTTTTCTATTAGCCTAAACTCTTTTTCTGTTAGCCTAAAATTAAAACTCTCTTGAAAAAAGAAGTCCACTGAATTTGGGGGGGCTAATTTACAGCACCCTCATGGCTCTAAATTCTCACACACACACACACACACACACACACACACACACACACACACACAGAAGGGATGTGTGTGGAGAGGGGTGGTGGAGAACAAACACCAGACTCAGATACACAGCTGGCAGGTGGGGTTGAATCGTGGTAGGACACATCTTTTTATGTCCAATATATTTAAACTTTTAGCTGATGGAAGCATGGAATTCCTGAGCATCTACGAGCTAGGGTACCATGTGGTAGGCCCCTAAACCACTGACATAATGGATGAATCAGTACCTTCATGCAGATCTGGCAGCCTTGGTACGCTACTGATGAAACTATGTATATTCATTCAACAAGTACTTTTGCACATGAAGCTTAACCTAGTCCCTCGCCTCCCACCTGGCCACTCCATACAAAGCCTCTGCTATTCCTCAGGCCAGTGACCATGCACTGGGCCTCCCACCCACATTGCTGTCATTCCCAGCATCTCAGATCCCACTCTACAGCCACAACTGCGCCCCCTTCCTCCTCCCACTCCCAACACAAATATATCGGAACACAAGTAAGTTCATATGACTTCATTAGAGGAGGAACCATGAAGTCTCTGAACCTAAAGAAAAAACAAAGTTTTAAATGTACAAAACTGTCACAGCAGTAAACTATTTGAATCGCCTCTCCCAGTGTGTACTGAAATCCTGCCAGGGCTAAGAAACTTTGAGTTGTAAATAAACTTCAATCATTTCTCTCCCCACCTCCTCTCCTTGATAGGGATTCAGCAAACTCCCCTCCCACTCCTGAATTATAACTCTGAAAGGAGAGCAAAGTGTGGTGTCTCTGGAGGCAGAGAAATCTTATTCTGCCCTCAAGGTCAGAAGCCTGGAGTCTCCAAAGGCTCTTTAGGTTATGCCACCCAGGATTTAATCTTGTCACCAAGAGGCCACCAGGTACCCACAAGTGCCTTGAAGGTATTTAAGGCCAACAGTATCTACCCCTTGATCAGCAATACCCCTAATATTTAAGGGAAGATGGAACATACACACTGGATAAGTACAGAGCTAGGTTGCATTCTTAAAGTAGCATGCAATCTTTAAAAAGAAAAAATTGAGAAGATAAAATAAGGGTCCTAAATAGAAGCTAAAGGATGAAATTTCAAAAGGCCAACAGGAAATAAAACAAATTCAACACACCAAATCATATGTTAAGTTGCATAAAAACTACTCATTTCATTTTCTAAGAAATGGCAAAAACTTTTAGCACCTCACTGAAGCTTCACGATGTCCCACTTACCCCTGGGTTGACAACCGCCTTTCTTTTTCTCCTGTCAAAAATTTACACCAAGAACTCATTTTTTTCTTTTTTTACATTTTCACAAGGAAATTTAATTCCTGGCCAACTACAGAGCATGACTAAGCCAAATTCCCCTATAAAAATGTTGAAAGAGTAAGTAAGACAGCATGAGCAAATTTCCATCTTCAGATATACTGAGTACCTTAATTCTCAGAACCAGTAGAATTTATTCATAATCTTATGCTCTTTAAACTTTTAGTAACTCTTGAGCTGCATCTCTCACCAAATTAAAAGAAAAAAAAATCCCACAAGAAATGAATTTTATAGCATGGAGAAGAAGAAAATCTATACCACTTAAAAAACTGCTATGAAGTCCCTAGATGAATCCTTTCACTGGCATACCTTTTCTATTTCACTATGCTATAAAATAGAGTATCAGCAACTTTTTGAGGTGCTCATCTTCATTCGTCTGGAGAATTCAATAAACACATTTACCCAATTGGCTAAAATATAACAACAGATAATAACAAATATTGGCTAGAATGTGTAGCAGTTTGAACTCACACACCACTGTTGAAAATACAAATTGACAAAACCTCTGTGGCAGTCTCTACTGCCACTGAACTGTGTGGACCAACAATTCCACTCTCAGATACATACCAACAGAAATGTATATACAGTCACCAGAAAACATGTACAAGCGTGTTCATGACAGCACTCTTCATATTGGTCCCAAACTAAAAAGAACTCAAAATGCATCTCCAGTGGGATGGATAAACAGTGGTATATGCACACAATAAAGCAGCGAAAATGAACAAACCAGAGCCACATAAGACAACATGGGCCAATCTTACAAACGTAACATGGAGAGAAGCCAGACACAAAAGAGTACACATTCTGTGGTTCTATGTATATACAGTTCAAAAACCAACAAAAATAATCTCTGATATTAGAAGGCTATCCTTTGGGGGAGAGTAATGAGTGGAAGGGGGTATGACACAAAGATAATCAGCTTGGGCCTGTGGCTCTATTTGGGGGAAGGGCCACAAGGGAGTTATTTGGAGGAACAGTGAGCCACAGCATCATACAATAGGGACAGTCCCAGCTCCTAAAAAGGGATATCTTAACTTAAGCAGTTTTTTT
>NW_017731685.1:1965276-1992833 GCF_001890085.2 Hipposideros armiger | reverse complement strand
AGAGAGAGAGAGAGAGAGAGAGAGAGAGAGAGAGAGAGAGAGAGAGAGAGAGGAAATGGATGAATTCAGGCTTGATTTCTACTTTTGCTCTAATTGTTTTCTCACATTTCCCCTAAGGTTAAAAGAGTGAACCAGTCAGAATTACCAACAGAAATCTGAACAAATTTAACCAAAATTGTAATGCAGATATCAAAAATTTGCATTCTTTGCCCTAATCAAGCCAAAAATTATATGAAATAAATATCAAAAGGGGTTTTATCTGTAATACATAAGAAATGTAAACCAGCAAAAATAGAGGTTCTTGTGTGCTTCTCAGGGGATGAGATAATTTTAAAAAGGGATTTGTATGTCTTCTGAGAGTTAAACTAAGTCCCATTGCTCAATTCCATTAACTAAATGAATTAAAAAAACAAACACAAAAAACCTTCCAACAGAGGTCTAGGCTTCCTGATGCTGTTTGAAATATATAACGGTTTCCAATTAACTGATTGCTTCTGTAATGCACAAAGCATGAGAATACTTATTTCTGACAGATTATCCATTTTAAGATCCTTCATCAATGAGAATATCCTTTGCTTCCAGCATCCATACTTTAAAATGCAAAGCTCAAGGAAGGAAAAGGCAAACAAGTATCTGGGTTTAAAAGCCAAAGAGAAAATAAAAACTGTTGGATTAAGTCACCAGCTATGCTCACACAGAGTACATGCTCACATGCAGGCAGTTCACATGTCTAGTGGCTGGAATGTTTTAATAAGAGCCTCACTGTCAGGCTTCCCCTATTCAAGACTATTCAAGTTCTGTTGTTTTCCTTCAATGCCCCTCCCAAACACACATATACACACCGCAACAAACCTGAGTTTTCCACCTCTTCATGGCCTTCTCAAGTATGAAATGCTTTATTTAAAATTATAAAGGTAACTGGAAAAAGAGAACTAAAAATCAAAGGATCATGTAATGAATGTTGGGAGGCAGAAGGTAGAGCACAGAGGTGGGAGGTAATGTAAGTCCCCCTTCTTCCTTGGCACGGTGTTAACAGCTATTGTCGAATGTGTGAAATCAAGGATAGACTGTGGCAGTGTAAAAAGAAGGCTGCACATTCTTTGACACTCTTCCCATCATGTGGTAGGTCTATGCCCCTCCCCCCTTGAGTCTGAGCAGGCTTTGTGACTGCTCCAACCAATAGAGCTTGGTAAAAGGGAAGTTATGTAGCTTTTGAGGCAAGATCATAAAAGGCCATCAAGCTTCCAACAGGTTCCAGCAAGGTGCTCACAGCGGGAGTTAATTGTATGTGTCAACATGAAAGGTATTTTTGGATGAGATTAACATCTTAATCAGTGAACTCTGGGTAAAGCAGACTGCCCCCTCTGTGATGTGGGTGGGCCTCACCCAATCAGTTGAAGCCCGCCTAGGACAAAAAGACTGGCCTCTCCCCAAGCAGGAGGAAGTCTCCAGCAGACTGCCCTTGGTCTGCATCTGCACCCACTGGCTCTCCTGGGTCTCCAGTCTGCAGGCCCACACGGCAGCTTTTGGACTTGCCAGCCTCTATACTTGTGTGAGCCAATTCCTTGTAACCTAAAACTCTTTCTATAAACACATACACATCCAATTGGCTCTGTTTCTCTAAAGAACCCTGATAAATACGAGTACGGTCCTGTACCACATAATGGTGTTTTAGTCACCATCAGACCGCATATACAATGGTGGTCCCACAAGATTATAATAGAGCGGAAAAGTCCCTATCACCTAGAGACACTGTAACCATCATAAAGTTGGAGCACAGCACATTCCTCACATGTTTGTTGTGAGGCTGGTGTGAACAAACCTATTGTGCTGCCAATCAATCAAAGTAGAGCACATACAATTCTGTAGAGCACATATTTGATAATGATAATAAATGACTGTGTTCCTGATTCGTGTATTTAGTACGCTATACTTTTTTATCATTATTTTAGAGTGTACTACTTACTACTTATTACAAAAGTTTGCTGTAAAACAGTATGCCGTGTTATGTCAGCAGCAGCCTCATACATCTCGTGATTACTTTGTCTCTTGATTGTATCATTTTCTCTTGTGCTTGATTTAATCTTGTGTTTTGGATAGTAACATGCTGTACAGGCTTGTGGCTATATCCCATACAGCCTAGGGGTGTAGTAGGCTATATAGGTTTGTGTAAGTGCATTCTTTGATGTTGGCACAACGATGAAATTGCCTCATGACGCATTTCTTAGAATGTATCCCGACCGCTAAGTGAAGCACGACTGTACATGGAGGAATATGGTGGCCATGTAAGTAGTCTCACTATCTAGGGCCATCATGCATAAGTTACCACGTAAGGAGGTACTTTGATCAGCAGTTAACACTGAGCCCACACTTCCAGCCATCCACTGCCGAGGCATATGACATGTGAGCAAAGCCTTCTTGGACCCTCCTGGCAGCCCACTCACCAGCTGGGTACCACTGAGAGACATCGTCAACATCACAAGGAACAGAAGCACCCATCCAAGCCCTGCCTGCATCCCAGACCCACAGAATTCATAATACCATGAAACGATTGTTTAAGCCACTGAATTTCGAGGTAATTTGTTCAATGATAACCACCAAGAACTAAAACCATAAATAGGTAGTCAACAGTTAACACATCTAAAAAGAGGCTAAGCTGGGATCAGAGAGGAGTGATGGGGTTTAGTTTTCACTTTAAGCCCTTCTTTTTTTTTTTTTTTGCATTAGTCTATGTGTAAATATAACTTCAGAAATTTAGCAACACTGTATTGTACAATTGAAATTTGCTAAGAGAGTAGAACTTAAGTGTTCTCTCTCTCTCTCTCTCTCTCTCTCTATATATATATATATATATATATATAGTGATGAATATGCTAATTAACTAGATGGGAGGAATTTGTTCTATATATATCTCAAATCACCATCATGTACGCTTTAAATATCTTACAATTTTGTCAATTATGCCTCAATAAAGCTGGGAGGGGGAGAAATTTTAAAAAGTAAAGAAACAACAACAAATATGTTTAGTACATACAGTGTATCAGGCAGTCTTCTAAGTATTCTATGTGTTTTAACTCATTTAATCCTCACAACAATTCTATGTGGGGGGTGCTTTTATTATGCGCATTGTAGAGATGGGAAGTTGTGGCACAGAGAGGTTCAGTAACTGCGTCAAAGATTGCACAGCAAGTGACAGAACCTAGATTCAAACTAGTCAGTCTGAGTCCACAAAGATCACCAGGCTGGTTCAGCAGTCACGAGCCACGGGACAAAGGTACAATCTCAAATTGCCATTCACCTGGCTCTCCAAGCATGTGACTCACCACACCGATCGTGTGTCAAGCACTGCTGGACTGCCTCACTTCTTCAAAAGCTATTGCCTAAACTGCAATGCCTTTTATTCTAATCTCCACCTGTACACATTTTTCAAGGCCCAATCTCCCTAAATATCACCCAACTCTCTCTACTCAGCATTAATTTCTCCATCCCCTACATTTCCAGAATGAGCCATTTATATCAGATATTTCCCCCCTTCTGCCTCTTACTACAATTCTGTATCTTTATACCTCCCCACTTGTTATGAACTCTGTGAGGCTCTTTCCTCTAAGTATTTTTTTCTGCCTTTATATTAGTTTGCTTATTTTCAGTTCCAGAACAAGAAAATGGTAAGGAAACAGCATCATCCCATTGTCCAGAGTGGTCTGTACACCATTAATCCCTCCCCTTAAGATAGCTTAGTGGTTTCTTTTCTTCAAAGATACCTGTACCCTAGCCAGTTTCTAAAGAAAGAGCCCCTAAAGTTCAGCTCAGGTCTTACTGTTTAGAGAAGCCAATCCTATTTAACCAGGCAAGAAACACCTCTTTTGACTCAGAACTCATATAAGCACTCAGTATCTGTTAAGTGAACTAAACACTCCTTTGTCACATATAAGAATTCTGCCTATGTGGTACTGTTAATTTTTATACATAATTTCTGGATAATAAACTACTTAATGGTATGATCCTTCTTATATTCCCTAAAGCTCCTAGCTCAGTACCTTTGCAAAAGAAATCCTATAAAGAAAAATAGTACATGATTGGTAAATGAGGTTACAACAAAAGTTCCACTTATGCTATTTATCAAGAAGATATCAGGGTCAACTTCACCGTTATTTTTAGAATTGTAATTTAAACCGATGAGACACTTTTTCACAAATAACATATCAGCAATTTAGAGATTTCTTTAATCAATTTTGCACTAGATTCATGGACAACTCAATACTGCATGTAGCAGTTTAACAATAAGGATCCAGAATCACTAAAAGGAAAGTCTCTGGTTTACGAAATAATCCAAAAGAAGTGGAAAAACTATATGTACAAAGAGTACAAAGATGATTGCTGCAGCAATACATACTAGTAAAACCATAAGCACTAACACTCATTTCCAATGATTGGGAATTATTCAATAAAAATATACCCATGGGATTGTGGACATGTACAGGGATTAAACAGTCACGGAGACTGGAGCAATGTCAAGACATAGGGTCAAGACATAAATAAAATACAAAATTGAATATTAGGATTATGACTCCATAAAAATGTGAACAGACATGGAAAAAAAGCACTGGACCTGAACAAACAGAAACAGTCAGTCTGCTGAGACGGGGCAATTATGGGCCACCTTTTGTCCATTTGCCCAAATCTCTGTAGGTCTGCTGCCTTTGCAATTTAAAGGATACGACAGAACTCACACTGCTGGGAGAAGTATAAACTATACAACTACTTTGGAATCTGTTTGTTAGCATCTTCTAAACTGAACACTAGTTTAGAAATCAGAATTCTACTCCTGAATATATACACAATACAAATGTGTACATGTGTATCAAGACTAGAATGTTCAAAGTCACACTGTCCACCATTGACAAAATTTGCAAAGTGCTCAAATTCCCATCAACCCTAGAAGAGATAGGGGTATAATCACACAATGGAATATTGGCGGGCCATGATAATGACTGAACTACAGCCACATGCAACAACATGGCTAAGTCTCAAAAGCAATAATGTTGAGAGAAAGATGTGAGACATATTAAAAAATACATATTCTATGATGCCATCTAGACGGAGCAAGAAAACATGCAAAACTAATCTATGGTTGGATTGGAACAAGAGCATGAGGGGCCTTCTGCCCTATGGAAATATTCTGTTTCTTGATCTTGGTGCCAGTTATAAGTTTACGCTCACTTTGTGAAAATCGGACCTATTGTACACTTCAGATTTGTATGCATGTTACAGGTTAATTTTTAAATTATTTTTAAAAATGACATAAGCGAAGCCACCCACACAAGAGGCATAAAATTTCCTGTAACATTTGAAACCAAGTTCTTTATTTGATTGGAGAGCGGAAGAGAAGTGTGGTGGTTGTTGCGTAATTTACTTAGCTTCAACTCTGCTCGCTAAAATTTGATTTTTAAAAACATGCACAAATAATCCAGCCAATGCCTGAGTGAAGTATGTGTTAATTTTTCACTGAGACCCTTTTTGCGGCTTCAGAATCTGCTCATCTACAGCTACTCCATTTTAACAGACCAAAGCTCCCACTAGCACTCCCCTTTCAGCTATTCTCCTGTCCCTCCCCAAGTCCCTGAATTTCCTTCAACTACCCTCTTTCCTTTCCTCCTCCTCCTTGGACTAGGGGGTTAATGCCTGGGCACTTCAGCTCACATGACTATCTGTGGGCAGATGCTGATACTCACAAAAATGAACTAAGTCTTGAATGTATTGATTCTAGTGGCCATGGTCCTGTGGCTTCTTTCTTTGGGGCCATTTTGGATGATTTAAAACAAAACTATTTTTAAATCTGCAATCCTTGTTTCCCCTAACATCTCGCTCCCCGCAACACACACACACACACACACACACACACACACACACACACACACACACACACACAAACTACTTTTGCTGAGGCAGAACCTCAACTAGAGTGATTTGTGGACCTGACAAATCTAGAGTGCAGAAAGCATCCCAAAGCACCCCTGTGCCCTTTGGGGATAAAATGCATTCCTAATTTGTGTATCTTTAAAGAATGCAATGATTCCTCCACTGGGGGCTGTGCTCCCATCCTTAGACATTTTAATCTTGACACAGGACAGCCCACACTGCACTTTCCTTCCACTGCCACAGAAGCAGCACCTTCCCCCAAATCTATTACCTGAAAAAGGACCAAAGTTAATAATCTCTCAGCTTTCTCATTGAACCTCCACCTTGGGAAAACTTCACCTTAAAATGAGGGAGTACTAGGTTGGGGAAGGGGAAATGGGGAGTGACTGCTAGTGAGTATGGGGTTTCTTTTTAGAAAAATGTGTGGAATTAGATAGTAACAGTGACTGCGTAACTTTGTGAATATACTAAAGACCACTGAATTGTACACTTTAAAGGGGTAAATTTACAGCATGTTCATTATATCTCACTTTTAAAAATAAAAGGTGGGCGTACCCAACTTTTTTAGAGACAGTTGGGTGAAAGAACAACTGGCAGGCAAAATGCTAAGTACCACCGAAACAATCAAGTTGAATAAACTCATGAATTAAAAATGAGAAAATAGGTCCTGATTTCAATCCAGCTCAAAGGTGGGGGGAGGGCAAGAAACTCCACCATTATAGATCTGGATGATTAACCTTCCTCATTAGTCTCAGCGCTCTCGTTCTGATATATTTCATTAATTAATGCGCGATGAACTGTCGTGGAGACGATGTGCAGAGAGCCAGCGCTGGGGGACGCCACAGCTTGTTTTTCATGCTAACTCGGCCAAAGCCCTCACCCCGGTGCAGCAGAGCTCTTGCTGACTGACCTACAGGGCTCACCTCGAGGAGTTGCCTCTGCAAGTTCCACCGGGGCCCAGATGGAGAAGGATGAATGGTCAAGGGAAGGCAGCTGCCCTGACGGCAGAATTCCCTGCGTGATTGCCTAAGGGGCATGCGGAGGGGGCCGTTTAGGGACCAAGTCCGCTTAAGGGCGCTCGCAACCCTCCCTCGACCTGACGCCGCGGATCCTCCAGGAGCCCACGCTGTCCCGACCGGGTTCGGTGGGCTCCGGAGGCCCAGAGCTCCCACACCCCTCCCCCACCTCCCGGCCCCTCCAACCCTGGCCGGAGCCATCTCCGAGTCGGCTGAGGGCGACCCGAGGCCACCTGCCGCTCTCGGACAGAAGGATAAAGGGGTCGCCCGCCAGTCTCTCCTGGGAAACAGAGCAGAGAACTTCCCCGGGAGACGTCTCAAAAGGGGTCTCTCACCCCATCCCGTACTGAAAAAGGGCCCGGGGTCACCCGTCCCCTCCCCCTCCCGGCCCGGCCCAGACTTTCCCGCTGCCCCGAGCCTGGCGCGCCGCGCTCCGGTCCACACGGGCCGAGCCCCGCCGCCACCGCGCGCGCCAAACCCAGGCGGCCGCAGAGCGCGAGCAACCTTCTCTGCGAGCAACCTTTCGGTCCCAGTCCACAGGCCCGCCCTCAGGCCGTCGGGGGAGCCCGGGCGCACCCTCGCCACTGCCGCCGTGCGCCCCCGGCGCGCGCCAAGTTTGCCTGGCCGGGCGCGGAGGCCCGCCCGCGCACTCCGCCGGGTGTGGGCAGTGAAGACTGCAGCCCCGGCACCCTCGCGCCCACCCCGCGGGGAAAAGGGTGCAGCGTAGCCCCCGGCTCCACTCACCTCCGGGCGCACCTCCCAACCTGCCGCGCTGGGCCGATGGCTCAATGGCTCGGCCGGGCTCCCGATCTCGGGGCAGGGGCGGGGCAGAGGGGGCGGAGCCGGCCCGGCTTGCCAGCGCCAGAATTAAACCCCGAAACGCACAGCATCCACCTGGGCCGTGCAGCCACCGCGAAGGCGAAGAAGTCGGGGGAGACGGGCAAGCCTCAGACGCCGGATGGAAAACGACTGTGGCTGCGTCCCAGAGCGGGGCAGGAGGGAGCCCCAGGAGGCTCCCGAGACCTCCAGGGAACTCCGCTCTCCGCGGAGCTTCTTTGTACCCCGGACCGGCCGGCGGACATACCCCAGTGCGCCTGCGCGTGGCTCCAACCCCACTGTGCCCAAGAGGCACCTTCGCGCACCTCCTCCGCAGCACCCCGCCCGCCGGCCTCCGCACAGCCGGACCCTCCCGCGCGTTCCTTCTGCCCACGTGTGTTTACTTTTTTACCCCCGAGGGAGGGGAAAGGCCCACCCTCCAGTGAAACTTGCGTCAGTTCAGATCTATTATCTACAACCCGGAGGCGTCCCTGGACGGCCGAGGGTGGCATGTTAACACTCCCTCCAAGTGCCTTTTTACGGCCGCCTCCCTCCACTCCGCTAAGAATTTGCTCTGCGACTGTGGGGTTGTTTTCAGATACCGGGTGAGAGGGGGGCTCTGGAGAGTGCAGGGCTTTCGCTTCCTTCAGGTGCCTGGGCGGGACAGTTTCTGGGGTGGTCAGAAACCTCCCGCCGTCCCCTGGACCGGCACTGTGTCCTCCTTGTGTTCTCTCCCGCTTGGCCTCAACACTGAGGAGGTCTTCCGTGGAAAAGAGAGGATGCGTGTCCGGAGGGTGCAGGTGTTCGTGGGACTCCAAAGAAGACGCAGGACCTGCCTCCGGAGCTGAGGACATATGTAGCTAGGACGTCAAACACTGGATTCGGAACAATCTCACCAGGTGCAAGAGATGTTGAGGCTTCTTTCTAGTTGAAGATGGGTTGAATAAACAGGACAGGAGGACCGACTTTATAAAAAAACAAGTATTGCCAAGATAAAAAAATATGCTAGCTCTCACTGATTTCCTATGGGGAGGGGCTCCCCCTAGCTCTCCAGCGTTGCACACGCCCAGCAGGGCCTTTTACACAAATCACAATATTTTTGCAGGTAGGTTAAAGTGATGAGTCATCAAATCTCACAAGGAGACATGCTGGCCTCTGAGAAAAAGAGGCCTTGAAATCAATGTTTCCCTACATGTTGGTGGCGAAGCACACCTGCACATTTCTGATATTGTTGGCCCCTGCCTATTAAAAGGACAGGCAAAGGTCAGCTCAAAGGTACTGGGGACAGGAAATCTTAATTTTAGTCTCAGCCCCTTTGCCACCTCACCAAGTGACAGTTAGCAGACTCCTCCTGGGCCTCAGTTTCTTCATCTGTAGAATAGGGTACATGGACTCAATAGGTTGTCTCTAAAATTCCCTCAACCCCCAAATGTCTATGAATCTACAAAAAAAAAAATACTTCTTCCCAAGGTGATGAGGAGTAAGGGAGAATCAAAGGGCTCCTGCACACACAAAGTACCCTGCACCCTTTATTTCTCCTTCCTGACATTTAGTCAGTAAGCATTCATTAATAGGACCTCAAAAGCAGGCAAACCAAATCAATCAAAGGTATGGCGGATTCTGAATTTTCAGTGGATTTATATTTTACAATTTCATTTTTAGTAATTTTTCTACTGAGATACAATTCACAGATACAATATCATATAATGTAATCTTAAACTATACAATTCAATGATTTTGAACATATTCACAAAGTTATGTAACTATCACCGCTATCATCATTCCAATAAAAAGAACCCATTACCACTATCATCCAATTAAAAAACTTCATTACAGTAATTCCCCAGCCCACCCACTCCCACCCTTAGCTCCAGGCAACCATTAATCTACGTTCTCTCTCTATGGATTTGCCTGTTCTGGACATTCATAGAAATAGAAACACACAATATGTAGCCTTTGGGTCTGGCTTCTTAAATTTAGCATAATATTTACAGAGCTCATCCATGCTGTAGCAATATCAATACTTCATTCCTTTTTATAGCCGAATGATATTTCATTGTATGGATAATGCTACTTTTGTTTTTCCATTCATACACTGATGGATACTTTGGATTTTCCCCACTTTTTGGCTCTTAAGAATAATGCTGCTATGAACATTTATGTACAAGTTTTTGTGTAAACATATGTTTTTGTTTCTCTTGAGTGTATACCTAGAAGTAGAATTTCTTGACTAAATACTAACTATAATTAACTTTTTGAGGAACTAACTTTTTCAAAGTGGCTATACTGTTTTACATTCCCATTATGAGGGTTTTAATTTCGTATCTGGTGGTTTCAATTTGCATTCCCTAATGACCAATGATCTTGAGAATCATTTCATATCCTTATTGTATATCTTCTCTTTTTTTTGTATATCTTCTTTGGAGAAATGTCTATTCAATCCTTTGTCCATTTTTAAATTGGTTTATGTGTCTTTTTATTGTTGAGTTGTAAGAGGTCTTTACTTATATCTGATAGGTGATACTAGACCTTTCTGATACATGATTTGTAATTTTTTCTCCCAATTTGTGGATTGTCTTTTCACTTCCTTGATAGTGTTCTTTCAAACACATATGTTTTTAATTAGTCATGTATTTTTATAATATAACATGCTAACACTTATGTTATAAGCTAATACTTAATAGTTTTTCAGACTATAAAAGTAATGCATGCCCATTATTGACAAAATATAAAAAGGACAAAGAAAAAAATCATCACTTATGGCTCTATCACTTAGATATAGCCACTGGTAAGCTTACAGATTTCCTTCAGGTCCTTTTTTTAACACACATTATTTATTAATTTGATATCACCCCAAGTGACATGATGTGGCCCTGCACTCTACACTTGGGTTCATAACGAGGACTGTCTTACTGGCAGCATCCCCATATTAAGAACTTTTTCCTCTCCCTTCTTTCCCATCAAAACTAATTCATCCTGTGCCTATTCCCTCTGGAGTCAGTTCAGCTAATCTAGTACATTAATAATGAACATGACCACAAGTTATACAAGCTTCACAGTATCTCTGGTTCTGAGATACACCCTATCAGACCATTTGCCTGGTGGACCTTCATGTAATGCAACTAGTCATCTGCCATATACTAGGAATTGGGTGCAAATACCAGCAGCCAACTCTTTAAGCTCCCTGAGCCTCAAGCTCCTTGTCTATAAAATGGAAATAATCCCACCATGCCTGCTGAGCCTCGTCACAGTAAGGATCAAACCTTGCAGAGTGAGTTGGACCAGAATGGGCCTTGGGTATGCTGCAGGTAGGAATCTAGAACCCCGAGTGCTCCGTACAGCAGGCCCACTCAGGTACATGGCAGCAAGGAGGTAAATCAGAAGAGGGTGAGGAAGACACTCAGGTAAGATGTCACCAAAGTCATATCACGCCTTTGGGATAGGCAGAATTAGGGCAGGCCCTGGAAGTAATTTTCTTCCTCATACTCTTCATTTCACTCTTTTTTTTTTTTTTAACAGTGGATACCACAGTTATCATTGAAATTTTAAAAAGTTTTAGTCATTCTCAAATATTTTAGAGATGTGAGGGTAGGGGTTTTGTCTGGCTTCATGCCAGAGTATTAAAGAGAAGCTGTGGTGCCAAGAATGTGTGTGTGTGTTGGGGGTGGGGGAAGGTGAAAGAAAGTGCATGTGCAAACCTGAGTCGCAAGTGAGTCTCCAAGAAAATGTACACTGGGGAGCTAAGCGGGCTTGTGCTGTTAAGACAGCTGGAGTCACCACCTTGTCCAATGTCAACCTTGGCAGTTCTAGATTTTACTAAGGGAAGCTGTGTGTTCCCTCACCCTTGCCTAAAGTCTTACTGCTGTTAAGGAATCTTCTTTTAAAGGGACATTTATTAATATTACAAAATGCTTCTCTGTGACTCACAATCTAGAAGACTTACCTACTGCCGGTAGCTCTGTGGCTTCTGCTTCCAAAACGATGCTTCACCCCGCCTTGTTGGAGAAAGCGAAAATAGAGAGGCAGGAGGGAATGGCCCCCCGTGGCCGGCTCTGCCGCTTTCTATATCCCAGAGTTCATACCTCAGACTTCACCAGTTGGTTTGCCGCTTAGTTATAAGCATTATGAAACTTAGGAAGTGAATGTCAACTCTAGTTTCTGCCTGTGTCAGAAACCATGGAAGATAATTATCTAAATCTAGAAAGAAAAGAGGATCTAATAAATTTTAACCTATAACGTGATAGTGGCATAGTCGTGGTTCATGGTAATAGCTATCTGAGAGGCAAAGGACGTATTGACTCATTTGCTTTAGTTATTTTACAAGTAAGTTAGAATTCAGTGTACATTCAACTGAAGCCCTGTTTGAATACATTTTATATGTTACTACAGGACATAACCCTGGTTCAGGAAATTTGAGTTAAGAGTAATCTTTATTCAAAATTATAATCTTCATTGTATCATTGTGACTATTATAAAATATGTATAGAGCATTCAAAAGGTGAATGATATTCTCCTAGGATGCTAAGTGGAGGGATTATGTGTACAAGCCTGTCCCGGCAGACCCACTATATTTAGAACATTTCTTTGTTTAACAAATATTTATTGAGAGCCTACTGTGCCCAAAGCACTGGAGTAAACTTTATAGAGGACGCAAAGATGAAGACTCCCAAGAAACTACCTGTCTTTTAGGGGGATTAACACATGTACAAAAATTAACTGTAATATATTAGACTTTGGCTTCAGAGAGATATACAATATAATTAAAACAATATAATTTTAATAATTGATAACACTTATCAAGAACTTACTTCTCCTGTAAGGTAGGCATGATTATTATCCACAATTTGTAAAAATGAAGAGGGAGGCATAGGGAGGTTCAAATATCTTCCAGAAGCCACTGTGCTAAGCAGTGGAGGCAGGATTCAAACCCAGGCTGGCAGAGTACAGAGCCAGAACTCAGCACTGATCTCTTCCAGCTAAGACAGCACGTGCATAACGTGTTTTTAAAGAATTATGTTAGTGATAACCTTGCACTGAGTCATTGTCACTGAAGCCTTTTCTCCCTTGGCAAGGAAATCCAGACCTGGTGACCTTTTGACCTTGACCTCATAGCACCATTCTCTAAACCAGCAGTTTTCAAACAATTGAGGAGGCTTTTCATCAAACTTTTAATGGAAGATAAAAATGAAGGTTCTCTGAGTGAAGCTGAATGGGAAGGGGAGCGTTCATGGGCAGTGGGGGCACCGAGGGGAGGGAAGCAGGCTGCCCCACATTCAATTGATAATTATCACAGCTGAAACCTAATAAGGAACACTGATGTCAATACAACCTCAGTCATGTCACTAAAGAAGTGGTGACTTTTCTCCCCACTGGCAGGGCTGTGTCTAGTTCAAAATAGATGAAAGGGCCTGATGAGGTTTTAGAATTAGTCATGTTTAATGTGCCTTGATAGAGTAAATGCAGCTCCCTTCCATCATGAATTATTTTTTAAATGTTAAAGATGGCTCGCTTACCTGGCAAGCCTCAAAACCTTGTCAGGAAGGTGGGTAAAGTCAAAGGTTGAACCCCAGGACTGACCTTGTTGAAGAAATGATGGCTCGCTGCTCGTAGGATCTGGTTACGTCAGAGCCTTTAATGAACACTGAGTTCAAAAGAGACCAGGGATGTATAACATGGTGCTGAATTTCAACAAAGAAGGGCTTAGTCCACTTTTCTCTTCCGGGCACAATTGTATAGCCTGACAAAGCATAGCCAAAGGCAGGGAAGGAGGATGCTGAAAGGGGAGGAGGCAGACACGCACAGTGTGGGGACAATGCCATTAGTTCAGCGGTACCCCCTCTGAAATCTGGCTTTGCAACTTGGAGCCAAAGAAATTACTTACAGGATTTATTATCCTAAGGTTTTTATTGTCTGCTGTCATTCCTGTATTTCTCCCGGAAACACACAGAATTCTAGAAAGCTTTGAGTATTAGTAACTCAACAAATAAATTCACCCAGCTCCTTTGCATTCACCATCTGAGGACAGCCCAAAGGGCAGTTCACTTATCCAACCATTGCACGTGTTTAGTTATCTGTCCTAACCTGTGTACCTTATGAGGGTTACACCCTCTGTGTTGTCCATCCTTTATGTATTTAACAACAGGGACCTAGCGTATTTAACTCTCAGTATTGCCCAGCTAATCAGCACTATTTTTATTGTGCCAGTGATTAGTTTGAAAACTGAAAGTAACTCAAATGTCTTACAAGAGGGGATGTTTGAGATGATGTGACATACCTATAGAAAAGAATGCTAAACAGCTGGTAAAAATGCTAAGAATGTTGCAATCTGTTGGTACTTATGAAACAATTCTAAGAGGAAAACTCAAACACAAAGTAAAGTGTATACACTGATATATAATGATAACAACTATGTAAAAAATAAATGATTATAAACTACCAAGGATCAGCAGTGATCCTTAAAGATCAAAAGGATAAAAATAGGTTAAGGCCCAATAAATTTTTTACAGTCAAAAGTTAATTAAAACTTATATAGAGAGACTATTGTATTAGTTATTTATTGCTGCCTGAACAAATTACCCCAAAACTTGGAAGCTTGAGACAATAAACATTTATCATCTCACAGTTTCTGAGCGTCAAGATCTGGGAGCTGCTTAGCTGGATGGTTCTGGCTCAGAGTCTCTCATGAAGTTGCAGTCAAAATGTCAATAAGGGCTGCTGTCATCTGAAGGCTTGACCAGGGCTGGTGGGTCCGCTTCCAAGAAGGCTCTGACTCACATGGTTGTTGGCAGAAGGCCTCACTCAGTTCCTTGTCATGTGAACCTCACCACAGGGGGCCTCTTCATAGGTCTGCTCATGACATGGCAGCTAGCTTCCCCCAAAGCAAGTCATGATTGAGTATGGAGAGGGGGAGAGGGGGAGAAGGGGAGAGAGAGGGAAAAGGGGAGAGAGAGAGAGAGAGAGAGAGAGAGAGAGAGAGAGAGAATGACCAAGATGACAGCAGCAATGTTTTTTATAACTGAATGTCAAAAGTGACATTCCATCATTCCTGCCATATTCTATGGTACATGGACCAACCCTGAGACAATGTGGGAGGGAACCATACAAGGGTGTGAATACTCAGAGACTCAGAGACAGGGATTACTGGGGGTCATCTTGGAGCCTGGCTACCACAACTATTAAGACAATAATAAGACATTTTTGCTCAAAAACAAAGGATCTGGTTGTGTCTGAATCTTTTAATGGACACTGTATTTAAGGGAGACCCAGTACATATAACACTGCTGAATTTCAATAAAGAAGGGCTTAGTCAACGTTTCCTATTTGGTTATTAAATGTATTGTACATTTCAGATATACATTGAAATAGGTATTCCAAAATACCTAACCCTTCTAATTATAATTTTCAAGACATAATCACAAACTTTATTTAGTACTTCCTATGTGCCAAGCACTGGGCTAAGCATCTTGCATGGACCCTCTCCTACAACTCAAAAGGACGCGCTTTTAGTTGCCTTGTTTCAGAGAGATGGAACTCAAAGCACAGAGAGGTTAAGTATGCTCAAGGACACAGTAAGGAAATCAGAATGTGAACTCAGGTCTAGCAGTTAAAGCACATACATCATCACTAAGCTATACTGATTTCCTCCAGCCATAGTTTTGGGAAATAAGTCTGTAACCTGTCCAAGACTCACACATTCAGAACCATCATTCCAGGTAAGTAGTTCAGGGGTTCCCTGCAGTGGCAGAGTAAATAAAGAATGAAAATTGGAGGTTAGGTTCATGGGGTCCTTTGTCATGACTAAGACAATGATAATTACGTGTCTTGAGGAGAGGTCTTCTACTGTACTGGTCCCATCCCCTCTTCCCTCTCTCCACCCCAATCACCCTGGCCTCCTTGTGCTCCTTGGAATACTCCAGACCTGCTCCTGCCTTAGGTCATTTGTGTTAACACTCCTCATCTCCTCCCCCAGGACCAGCACGGCTCCTCACATCGCCTCCTTTCCTGAAACGTCACCTTCCCAGAGAGGCACGCCATTACTGTGCTATTGAAAATTGCTACTCCACCCCTATCACTTAGTCCCATCTTCCTTCCCCTGTTGTCCTTTTCCATATCACTCATCACCTCCCATGTCCTACATAATTAACTTACTTAGTATGCTTATATTTCTCTCCCTATTTCAGAATACAAGCAAGGATTTAGGTCTGTTTGTTCACTGCCTCCTCTTTTGTTCAGAGGATCCCTGATACAATAAACAGTCTCTGGTACCGCACACAAAAGGTCTGACAATTAAGTTCGCGAACTCATCCTAGAAAACATGCTACATACCTCATTGCTGAATATCACTATGAATGTCACCTTTGAAGTCCCCTCCTTGGGAAGCTATGCACTGATGCCAGTGCCTAGTCCACCCTTCAAAGCAATTTTGGAACTCTTTCTGGAATGGCCATCAGAGCTGTCATCATATTACCCTTGATATCCTGAATGTCATCAAAATGTCTTGCTTTCAATATTTCCTTTATTTTCAGGTAAAGAAAAAAGTCATTGGGGGCCAGATTAGGTGAGTAGGGAAGGTTTTCCAATACAGTTATTTGTTTACTGGCTAAAAACTCCCTCACAGACAGTGCCGTGTGAGCTGGTGCATTGTGGTGATGCAAGAGCCATGAATTGTTGGCAAAAAGTTCAGGTCGTCTAATATTTCACACAGCCTTTTCAGCACTTTCAAATAGTAAACTTGGTTAACTGTCCATTTGGTACAAATTCATAATGAATAATCCCTCTGACATCAAAAAAGTTTAGCAACATCGTTGCAGCAAGTTTGAGAACTTAATTGTCAGACCTTGCATATGCTCAACAATAAATGTGTATTGGATAAACAATGAAATAACAACAGGAGGCTTAAAGTATGTAGTTGATATCAGAGTAGTTCAGTTGAAAATTTAATGGTAAATTTCTTTTCCTGCCATACCTCTTTAAATTTGATGATGAAATTATCTAGAGATTTTTGTCCAAATAGATGTTTCTAGAGAAAATTATTTCCTTTTAATCACCATTTTACATTTGTTGTCACATGTGTTTATTTTTTAACCAGAGGAGACATGTTAGAAATTTCTAGAAACAACAAAAACTCTAGCCATTTAAGATGCTTTTAATCTAGAAGAGAAATAAACTAGGTCAGGATTAAAGTAGTTCCATTGCCCAAGTAATAGCCTATCCCTCTGTATAGTGACCCTATAAAACCTGAACAAATATTTACCTTTGATATTAGAAAAAGTCAGTTAAGCAAATGGCATTTAATAATGAAATGAAAGAACTTCCTTTATTTATTCTGGATAATCCAATAATATTTAGTATGTTTTGTTCCCTAGGCATAGAAGTATTGTTTGACAGAAGGTCAGCATTCAGTCTAACTTTGCCCAGGTCTACCCAGAACTATTAACTCAAATCTTGGTCATTTCAGAATGCCAATTTACTAATTAACAGTGTATTCAATAAAGGTCTCATTGATACTGAATTTTTTTCTTTAAACCAACCAAACATATCAACTATAGTAATAACAGCTGAACTTTATTAGATAATTGCTAACTGTTATAGATAATATCTATATTATCTCTAATACTTTCAGCAACTCTACAGGATAGATATTGTCGTTATGAAGCCCAATGAAGTGAAGCAATTTGTTAAGATCACACAATCAGGACAGAGACTCAAATCAAGATTATCTGTCTGATTCCCAAATCTGGGCCAGTGTCAAGGAGCCACTCTCTGGCCCTAACCATCAGCCTAAGCAGTACCCTTCCCTAATTCTCTTCATGTAAGTTGCAACAACCAAATATTGCATGGAACATGTGACATTTACACAATGTAAAAAAAGTTTTACGTTGTTTATCTGAAATTCACATTTAACTGGATGTCTTGTGTTTTTATTTGCTAAATCTGGCTACTTTATATGGAAGGAACCTTGGGGATTGTTGAATTTAGTGGTTCTTAACCAGGGGTGCTTCCAAAATGATCTGGGAGGCTTTTCAAAACATATATACAGGTTCTACCCCATACTGCATGATGGCTCTGGAGTGGATCCAGGCCTGTGAGTTTTCAAAATGATTTATTTGTTCTTAAAAAATATATGTACTGAGTAGTTACCCTGTGCCAAGTGCTTTTGTATGCTTTGGAAACAAACAAGAAACAAAATTCTACCTTTGGGAGGGTGGTCTTCCCAGGCAACTCCAAAACGCATCCCTGTTAAGCAACAATGGGTTAAGCACCCTTATTTTACAGATTGATGGAACGGAGGCCCAGAGCACTGATAGAGGACGTACTAGAGATAAAGTCTCATACTCCTAGTCCAGTAGTTTAAAAAAAAAATAGCTCTCTGCTGACCATATGTCCTCAATTTTCTAGAATGCTTCCTGTTTAGTTTCCTATTATCTTTAAAATTACAATCTTTGGATAGAAAAATATGGTGTGAGAAGCTACGTCATTCTTAACATAATACGTTTAATCCTGCTTGAGGCTCTCACTTGTAACCACCACACCAGGACTATAGATGTCAACAGACAGCAGTAACAGAGAACCCCGATCCCAAGTGAAAGTGGCAGTCATTATTGGCGCATCACTCTTGACGCAGCACGTGAGCAGCATTTTTCATACACACTGACTTATGCGTTCTCCCAATCACCTCGTGACCCAGACAGAAAAGATGCTCTCACTGCCCTTTACAGCTAAGGGAGCTGAGATCAGCTCACACATCCAAGCACAAACAACTCATAAGTGGCAGAAACAGGGCTCAAGTCCAGGTTTTCACTCTCCAAGTGGGAATAAAATAATCTGAAGATGAATGAACATTTTAGCTTGTTTCTTTGCTTCCTCTTCCAGCATGAAAGGGCAGCAGAGGTGGAAGAAACGTGCTGTTACTGGTGCAGCATTAACCTGGCTGCCCGGGGCCAAGCCTCTCCCTCCCCAGCAGCTCTGCCCTCTCCTCTCAGGCTTCACGTTCCCACCATACCATTGATGGCAGAGAAGAACCTCAACCAAAATGCACACAGGCTACCCACGAACCGTGTGCCCTGTGTGCCCCCATATTTATAGGGATTCACACAACCAATTAACTAATTAGTACTGAGTTTGTAGGGAGTTAGTGGCCCCATGGGACTGTTCCCTTAAAGATGAATATGAAGTGATGTTGGGCCTCGGAAGAAGAAACCTGGAAATAAGACCTTGGGAAAATGGGGCCTAGGTTTGAAGGGGAAGATGCTGACTTCTTGTCAAATTTGCATGAATCCCCAAGGCAGGCACACCCTTTATGAGGGAGTGAAATACAAATTCTACATAAATTAAAAAAATAAAACTTGGAAGCGTTGCTGACATCTGTGCCTTGAGCCTCTAGTAGGTACCAGACTACCTTCTACATTGAGGGATCCTTGGGGGGAGGGTTCGGAAGCCAGGCTCTAGCCATCTCCATCATCTGAAGACTGAGCAGACCTGCCAAGGATAATCGGCCCAGGCCCCACCATCAGTTCCTTTAATCCACACTCCCACCTTCCTGCGCACTCATCCCATTGTTTCTGTTTTCCATCACTCCCTTTTGCTCACGGCTCTCTAGTGCCCTGTGGATAACACTTGATTTTAACAATGGTTAGAACTTGGAACAAAATTCTGTTGCCCCCATGATCTAAGTGAGTCTCAAGTACTGGTGTAGATCCCATATACAGAGGATGCACCAAAAAAAAAAATGTATACACATTTTAAGAAAGGAAAACCGTATTAAAATGGCAATAATATATACTGATTACAAAAGATGAATGCAAGTCGTGTTTGACTTCTGCAATTACAAGAGGTGCTCAAAGTGGTTACCGTCAGTATCCAGACACTTCTGATTATGGTGAACTTACTGCTTGAGCAATGTTGACCAAAAAGTGTCCACTTGTATACATTTTTTGGCACCCTCCTCCCCCACCCCCCCACTCCCGGTATTTTAAAACACATATATTTGAAGTATTTGCAAGAGCAGCCTCCTAAATGGCTTTTCTTTCCTTCAACCCCTGCCCCTCAAGCATCCTACATACATCCACCAGCTGAATTTTCTAAAAGACCAAATCACTCTCCTACATAAAAATAAATTCATTCCCTTCCATAAAAATAAAAGCCTTCCATGGTGCTGCCCTTAAAAAACAAACCAAGAAAACCCAAATGTTTATTGACCTGATAATCCCTGTCCTACCACATGGTTTAGTAGGTAAGGATCAACTGAGGCAATGTATGCGAAAATGATGCACAATCCAGTATGTTACGTTCATAAAGCATTTCAGAGCATCTGAAGCGTTTTACATGTCTAATGTGTTTCAAGATATCAGAAAACAGATTTATGCCACTTTTAATATGAGTATATGTTGATTCTGTAAGTGGCTTGTTAAATTCCAAGTCTTTTGCTTTTTTGTCAGTTGACAGATATGAAATGTAAAATTTCATATAAAACTATATTATTAAATCTCAATTGCTAAATCATTAAATATCAATTAAGATTAACAAAGCAGAGCACTTACCTAGATTCTCACCATAAGAAGGCATAAAAATAAGACTTTTGCCACAATTAGTCCTTATTTGCACTATGTATTGAGAAGGGCAGAGCAAAGTCGTAAAAAGCACGAGAATGCATAACTGGAAATTTGCCAGATAAAAGTTGTTTTATATAACTGAAGCGCCTATAGAATATGAAAAACATTTAGGGGTTTTGTTTGCTTTTTATTTTTATAATGAATAAAAGTTCGGAAAAAGGCAGTGCCTCTGAAGGAAAGACCAACAGTACTTGGATTAAAAGCCGATGTTGGGTTAATTTGAAATTATGAGAGGCTGTACAGTGAGTGCCCTGGTTAACAGCATGGCCACTGCAGCTAGTTTGCCTGCGTTTGAATCCTGACCCTGCTGCCCACAAGCTGCATTACCTTGGACAAGTCACTTAACCTCTTTAGACCTCAGTGTCCTCATCTGTAAAACAGGAATACTCATAGTACCTACTCACAGGGTGGTTGTGAAGATGAAATGAGTTGATGTTTGCAAAATAACTTAGAATAAGGCCGGTCACTTACTAATTCTATAATTACAACAGATCTGGAGATGGGCCTTTCTATTTGAATATTCAACTGATAAAAGTTTCCACTGGTCATTAGAGTCTGGTCAATAGTTTTTGGAGTCAATTGAAATTATTCCTGTTGTAAGAGACGGAAAACCCCAAGTCAAACTGGCTTAAGATAGAAGGGAACTTCTTGGCTCATGCAACTGAAAAGTCCAAAGGAAGCTCTGACTTCAGGTTCAGCTTGATCAGAATTTCAACCAGTAACCTCAGGGCTCAGTTTTTCTCCATCTCCTAGATCTCCCTTCTGCCATTATTGCTTCATTGGCAGGTTCTACGTGAGGACGCCTGGTAGCCCGAGGCTCCTGCCATCGTTACTGTAAACAGGCCAAGCCAGAAGGAATTTGGGAATCTCTCCCAGCTCCTCAGTGACCAGCTCCTTGTCACTGCAAATGGACATGAGAGATCTTTTGCAGACTATGGAAATGTTCTAAAACCAGATTGTTGTGATTTCTCTGTAAATATACTAAAAATCATTGAATTGTACACTTCAAAAATGGGTGATTTATGGTATATAAGTTATTTCTCAATAAGGTCATTAAAAATGGATTTTCCTTGTATCTCTTTGGCTCTGATAGGGTCATACGGCCATGTCTGAACCTATCACTGGGTCAGAGGAATGTGATGCTCTGATGAGCCAGGCCTGAGTACCACACGCCCTAGAGATGGGGAACAAAGTCAGTTTCATCCAAAGCACAGGAACTGACAGTGGGAAGAGGGTGGTTTGCCAGCTGAGTTAATGGATTTTGCATCCTAAGACCCAAAGATCAAAGTTGATATAAAACAAATCCAGGCTTCCAGGGCCTCTCTGACCTCAAACTTGGGCCTGTCATGGGCCCAAACACTGTGACATACCTGTCCTGTGAGGTCTACCTTGTTTTTCTTGACTTCTCCGTGGCAAATGCTGAGGTAGAATGCAGGATTATTACTCTCAGAAATATTGACAATAGTCATCTACAGATAAATGCAGGAAGTCCTTCTCCTGGCTCAAGCACATCATTATTTTCTACTGTGTTGACTGAGCTTTGCGCTGCCCGTGCTCAGTGGGGCCCATTGCAGGCCAGAGACGGGAGAGGAGACCTGTGTCACCTCTGCCCCACTCAGCAAGCCATCAGTCCCATGCTCCCTGAGAAAGAACCAGAAACAAATCCTCTACCTTTATTTTTTTGTCATTTTACACCCTTTATCTCACCTCTCACTATCTCTTTCAAACTTGATTCTCAATGCTTGTGACTGTGGGTCCACAGGAGGGATGAGGTAATGGATTAGAGTGAGCTGTTATAGCTCTAGTGTAACTGATTTTCCAGGGCACAGGGAGAGACAGTGCTTGAGGCTCTTCTTACTTGATTGAAGAATGGCAAAATCAAACAAAAGCAGACATATCCAGAGTGGTAAGAGTGGGAGAACTGTGCTGAGCGCTCTATATTCGTTGCTCTTTTAATCCTTACAGCAAACTCAAAAGATGGATAATCTTATCCACATTTTCTATGTGAGGAAACTGGCTCTTAGATGTGAATTAAGGTAGACCTGGGCTTGGAGCAGGGGCTGTCTGTCTGTAAGGTGGGAACTTTTAACCATGAGCAGCCTGTCGGCTGCTAACAAGCCTGGATGTGGTCTGCAGGCCCCCTCACTGTTAAGGCCAGTGTCCTTGACACCCTTGGTTTCCAATGGAAGGGAAGCGAGCTTCTCTTAGCCCATCTGTGGCAGAAGCAGTGAAGGCCTGCTGACCTGGTTCTGCAAAGCTGAAGGTGCAGCTCCTGGGGGTGCAAACTGACACCCCACTTGCTGCAGATGGGCACAGATGGATCTGTTTGGCCGGCACCCTATTGTTTTGGGGAGCTGTTGTTATTTTTAATAAACTTGAGTGCCCTTTATGGGGCATAGTCTCTCCAGTTCCCTGCAGATTTCACACTCCTTAGAGCATGTTCTCAAGTACTTCACACCTGTATGTTAGCTGTCTGACACTCAAAAGCATTTGCCTTTCCATCATTGACAAAGCTGGATGTTGCCGGAAGTGCTCACCCAGCCCCCTCCTTTACCCTGCTGTGTCAGACCATCTGAGCGGATAACAGGAAGAATGCATATTCTCATGTAACCAATGGAGTGTTTGCATGAGGACTTCCATCTCATTGTGGGTCTATGAGGCTTTCAGGGGCAGAACCAGGGACACTGCCATCATTGCATACCATTTTTCCCCATTTAACCTCATTCTCCTATCAGCCCTATAAAGTGCACACTTCTGGAATTCCCATTTGACAGGCGAGAAAACAAAGGCTTACCCAGGCACAATAACTGGCCGCTGGTTACAGAAATCAGATCCCAAGCCCTGGTTCTCAACCACTATTCACCGCCTGTGTTCTCAACCCTCCCTGCGCATGAGGATCACCTGGGGAGATTTTAAAAGGTACCAGTGTCTGATTCAAACCCAATCGAAGTCAATCTGAATCTCTAGGGGCTGGAGCTGGGGCTGAGGCATCCGTGGTGCTTGCATTTTTTTTTAAAGTACCTCAGGTGATTGTAAGGTGGTGAGAATGCCACGCTATTTGAAGAGCTGCTGATACAAATTCACAAGTCAAATGGGTGCTTTGTCTGGAGGTGGAGGATGCTTCCATCAAATGATAGGCCAGCAGAGGACCCTGGGCTGTGGAGTGTGTGTTTACACATCCACAGGAACGGTGCAGTAACAGGAGGTCGTATTGGGTGATGGTTAAAGGGTGACAGAAGATTTGGGTTTGCCTCTGTGTCCCTCATTGACCCCTCTGAGCCTGCTTATTTATCGCTAACGTAGGGATAATAATGAACCCCATCTTGAAGCTTGCTGTGAAGAGGCAAGAGAGGGCATGCATGCACTGAGCTCAGCCCAGAGTCTGGCACCTTGTGAGCAGTGAGTCACTGTTAGCTACTGATCGCATTTACCACACCATTAAGTGCGTGCTACAAATACGAAGTCATTTCAAAGGCAAACTCAAATTCTGAAAAGCATTTCTGTCTCCTCACTTCTGATCATCAACTTTTTAGAATTACCCTCTTCCCTGGAAAATTGAGTTCATTTGCCGTGGTGGTTTAGCATCGGGCTAATTGTCCTAGAGGTGGCCGATTGGCCACCTGTGGATAAGTCTGCAAACAGGCAGTGGGGTTGGGTGTGGAGCAGGCAAAGGAAGTGGAGCTCTAAGGGCTCTCTGGCTGCAGATGGGGGGCCCAGCTAGGGACTGGAGCCCTAGCAAAATCCTTCAGTTCCTGGTAAAAGGGAGGTTGGAGGCTGAGGAGGAGAAGGACCCAGGCTCAGAGCTGAATGGGTGACAGGAAGCCAGTTTAGGGTCTAGGGAAGAAGTTGGGAGGTCTTTCACAAGGATCCAAGGATCTTCCCTTCGCCCCCCCCCCCAATTTTTTGTCCCTCCCCCCTTTTATTTTATTTTTTTACTGTTCTCACCACCTGGCGACTCTACTCTTCGTTTATCTAAATACTGTTTATCCTTTTAAGTCCAAATTAAGCCTTGACTATTCTGCAGCTCTTTGTGGACCAACCTAGATGAAAATTAGCAATGTTTCCTCGGAGTGGCTACAGGCCTTGATGTAATTTTGCCTGGCATTGTTCGTTACCTTTGAACAAGCATATCTTATTTAAAATTGTTTTTGAGTTCCTAGAGGATAGAGATCACATTTTATAGTTCTAGGCAACGTCGTCTCCTCCCACCACAAAGGTTAGCACAACTGTTTGGCTCTTAATAGATAAAAGGGCATTATTTCCACATCCATCACAGGACCCAGAAGTAAAAAAAGACTTCAGGATCTTTTAGTCCAGCAGTGGAAAACTGTGTTCTTAATCCACAGGCCAAATCCTGCAGAGATGTTTTATTTGGCCAGGTCAGTCCTCTTTTTTTGTTTTGTTTTTTTTAATTAAATTTGGATGCCTTTAGATGGGGTGTATCTGCCCAGTCCTATGCTGTTTACTCCACTTCTTAATGCCTATCATTTCACACAATTTATCTGCCTGGTCTCTAAAGGCATTTAGGCATCATGTGAGCCCTAAGTTGAGACCAGTTCCTCAAGTTCAGTGATCCATTGATCTCCCGCACAACATCTCTAATACGTGGCTCTCCTGCAGATACTTCCAGGGGCAGGGAGCTTATGAGGAATGAAGAAAGGCTGAGGAAATAAAACAGTGTCACTATATTCAAGCTGCCAAATTACTAAAATCAAGTTGGCTGAGGCATGAGGAAACGACTGTATTCTTGCTTTAACTAGCCTGGGAACTTAAACTTTTTAACTCGCCGGTTATGCCTGGAGATATATAAATAGATATAGATATGTATATTCATGTATTCTATAGATAACCCTCTGATTACTCCCTGAAGGACACTTAGCAAAAAGTGTTCATATGTCCAGACTGCCCAACATCCATCATCCAAACCACTGGACATCTGGAAGACTATCGTCTCAGACCAATCCCGAGGCTAAGAATGCAGGGCTGATTCTTCTCAAGAATGTACTTTTTACTCTTAGCTTTTTTTTCTTTTTGGGAACACTCTGGGTATTGCTTAGCTGTGTTTACAGTATGCAAACTCTAAGACCCTTTAATAAATCTTGGCTATTTATTTCTAGCCAAAGTCTCCTGACTCTTTGGGTCAGTTGATAGGAATTTTTTTCCATTGGTAGAAAGCTTTGACTATAAGAGTTCTTCCTGAATCAAAATCATAATTTAGAGCCACCAGCTGAAATTAACCTGCTACCAATTAACTACTTTAAATGCTTTTGGTAACTCACTGTTTACTGCTGAATGCTTTTCCAATTCCCAAGCATTCCATCACAAGATTGATATAGCCTGTTAGGTACATTTTCCAACCTGTTCTTTAGGAAGAAGACAGAAAACTTAGAGGCACATTTGACTTTGTTCTGCAACTATGGTCATGACCTTGGCAAATACACCTCTTTACTTTTGTAGAATATTGGCGAAATGTGTCCATCCAACCTTTTGTACTTAAGATTGAACTTTCTCCATCATCTTGAAATAATCTTATGTCTGTCTAGCTCATCTGACTGGGGGTGAGTTGAGAGTCTAGCATGTACCAGCACCCAGAAGACTGCAATTTGAGGATATGATAGATCTAAGTAGCTCTTATCTCATAGTGCCCCATTAGGCCTAGATATTTTCACAGCTTTATGCTGTACAGAAGTTAGCTTGTGCCTGAATGCACAGGAATGCAATCCCAGCAATTATTTACCAGATGGAATGTGGTTTTTGTGTGTGTTTCTCTCTGTCTTAAGGGAACTCTGTCAAAGCATTTGGTTCTAGTTTTGATGGAATGGATTATAGGCCTGTTCTAACCTGAGGAGTGGGAAAAAAATTCCATATTTTTCTGTTTTCAGGAAAAATAACCTCTATGTGAAAGGCCATCTGGAGAACTGGGAATGTAATAAATCACTGTTAACACCAATTATACTTACTGGAAGCCCAGTTATTTTCTTGCAAGTAGAGACAGAAGGGTACAGTATTGGCTTCGGAAAACAATGTGTTATGAACTTCCTTGTGGGAGAGCCAAAGGTCAGAAAGACCCCAGGCTGTTAGTCTGAAAAGAAGGGAGCTGCTAGAGTAGGGAAATGGAAGACTATTTGGATTTTTCTCTTCTCCTTCGTCTGTAGTCCCCACAAAAATCTAGTATGTTTTTTTTCCTATGTAGCTTTTCTTATATACTTTCAGAAAGTATTTGCAGTGATCCACTGATCTTAATCAAGATGAGCGTTTTCAAGTCAATGTCATTGATTCAGCTTAAGTGAGCCATTTAATTCCCCGCCTTTCCTTCCCTATTTGGAATCCTGGCTAATGGAATTGTACCTGGTGTGACTAACCTCCTGGCACAGTGGTAATCAACACACATGAATTCCTTTCTCTTGTAAATCAAAAAACCCCAAAGAAGAGGAAGCCTACATGCAAATAATTTTAAATAGCATCAGGTTAAACAGCAAAATAATTAGATGCAATCTAAATGTTAAACAACAAACTGTTTAAATCAGTTACGTGTTGTAGATATTACCCTTCTTCCATGAACAGATCCCGCCCACCCCCTTCTTCCCTTTAAAGGAGTGGAGGATCAGCTCAGAAAGGGTCACCATAGCCCTTCTTTTCCATTACAGTGGTTGGTCCAGAATGAACACATGGGCCAATCTAGGTCCAAGGCCTTCCCTTAGATTGTTCTGTTGAAAAGACTTTGTATTCCCTTTTTGGTGGAGAGTTATATGATTGACCCCCACATTTGCAGGTGGCATGGCCCCCATGTGGAGAAGCCTAGAAGGAGAATGAGCAAGCTGTGAAGAGCTCTGGGGACACCAAGGCCCCTGCTCACAACACTTAGGACTCCAGGGCTGCCTAGTTCTTGCAGTTCAGTGAGCAACCCCAGTATTTTCCCATTAAATTCCCCATTTCCTAAGCTAGTTGGAATTGGCCTCATGTTACCCTGCAACTGCGAGAGTTTAGACCAACAGTTTATGCAGCCATTAATACTGATAATTAGAAAGACGATATAGCAGCATGAAAAAGTGATTTTGATCAATTTTATGAATAGCACCATATAAAATATGTGAATGATGTGTTTCAGCTGTTTAAAATAATCATGTATATGCAAATCAGGTGGAAAACAAATACCTTAAAGATGTCATGGATGTTTAGCATGGTAGAGTTATGG
>NW_017731685.1:1962742-1964126 GCF_001890085.2 Hipposideros armiger | reverse complement strand
TTAATTTGGGGAAACAAAACTTTAGAGAACACATTTGTATCTTTTTGCTTTTGCTCACTTTGGCTTAGAAGTCAGACATTGATTCCAAAGCTGCAAATTAAAATTTTAAACACACAAAAAAGAAAAAAAAATCCATGAATGAGTTGGTGCTTAACACACTCCTTAGAAAATAGTAAACTCTCAGAAAAAAAGCAATGGTTATTATTTATAATATTATTTCTATTGGTGTCCAGGAAGATGAGCATCTTAGTATGCACAGATAAGAATTTTTGTCATGGCCAAAATCTTGGTACAATCTGATATTTCCATAGCTGAGCAGGAAAGTAAGTGAAGTGCTTTGTGAAGAAAGGGAATCCTGGTTGAGATGGAAACAGGGTTGGCCTTCTCCTTTTCTTCTGGATGGGAATCCGAGAGACCTGGGTTCTTGCCCAGGCTTGGCCAATACTATGGGGAGGCCATGTAAGGTCTTCTCTATGGTTTAGTTTCCTTACCCATAAAATGAGGGGTTTGGACATCATCAGACGATTTCTGAGGTTTCTCCTAATGTTTGGAGTCCTGGGAAAATTGTATCCTCAAGAGATGGGGAAGTCTAGACTGCTCCATAGAGCTGCACTGTCACCCTGGCACCAGCGTCTCTGCCTTTTGTCCTCCTCTGACCTCTCCCATGTTTAACCCCAGTTCATGGGAAGAAGGTGAAGAAATGTGGGGATAGAGAAAAAAAGGGAAATGGGTAGCAAGAGGAATCAGCAAAATGGCAGATGGCAGAGAGTGGAGGGATGACAGAGAAATGACACACTTATACTTTTAGAGAAAGGACACGGGAAAACGTAGGGGGCAGTCAAAGAATGTTTACTTTTTTGTGCTCATCAGATGAAACGATAGCTGACATTTATTAAGCCCTTGGCCTAGGCCTGATGCCTGATTGAATGTGTCACATGCGTTATCTCATTTAGTCCTCACACATCTCATTTTATACGTAAGTGAGAGGCTGAGGCTTACAAAGTCCATCCATTTGCCCAACATCTCTGTCTTCGTCTGTTCGGGCTGCTGCAGCAAAGTACCAGAGACTGGGTGGCTTATAAACAGCAGACAGTTATTTCTCACAGTGTGGAGGCTGGAAGTCTGAGATCAAGGCTCCCGCAGATTCAGTGTCTGGTGAGGGTTCTCTTCCAGGTTACAGATGGCCCCCTTCTCGCTCTGTCCTCACATGGTGGAAGGAGAGTGAGAGAGCTCTCTGGGGTCCCTTTTATGAGGACACTAATATCATGCATGAGAGCTCCATACTCATGTCCTAATTATCTTCCAAGGGCTCCAACTCCTCACACCATCATATTGTGGGTTAGGATGCAACACATGAATTGGGGGTGGGGTGGGGACACAAACA
>NW_017731685.1:1958998-1960712 GCF_001890085.2 Hipposideros armiger | reverse complement strand
GAGATCTATAGTAGATCCTCACAGAAATGAGGTTAACCACGCCTCAGAAAAGTAGAAATGACAATTAGAAACTGCGGGTCTGAGGCTGTGCCTTACCTCTCAGGGGTCACATTGGTTTCCTCGGCCAGTCAGCCATGGTCTGGGGGAGCAGCAGGAACCTGGCCACTCAGAAGAGACAATGCCATCTTCCAGAGGCTGTGGGCAAAGCAGGCCCTCGACAAGGGACTGTGGATAAGGTGGGCCATATAACCTGACAGAAATGCTTGTCTTTATGTATCAGCTATTTCGGAAGTGCCAATAATTATGTTTCAGACCATGTCTAAACCTTCTTTTCTGTTACATAAGGGCATTGCTTGCTACCTCTGATTGAAGCAAAGGGGGAGGAACGTATGGGGATTAGATTTCTTTATATTATTCCTTGTGCCCAGGGAGTCAGTCCTGGTTCTTTGATGGCTGGCTCACTTATCCTCATGAGGCAATGCCCACCTGCAATGGAGGTTTAGGAAAATGCATTCTGTTACCAAAGAATGTCAATTAACCTCACAGAACAGCCAAGTGAAGAAGGACCAGAAATTGTAACTTTATCTTACTTGACTCTATCCTACTCCAGGGAAGATGGCCTAGTTGGGCTCTGAGAAAGAAGGATTCCTACACACACACCGCCTCTTGACCTCTCTCTTCCGTATGCCCTCACATGGTCTCTCCCATCCTACCCTCTTCCAGTTCCTCCTTTCACACCTTCAGTCCAGTGTCCTTACCTCTCTCAGGAAACCCCATATCTTTGCCCCTCTACATAACACAGTGCCCCTCCTTGATTCTTTCTTGCAAACGTCAACATTCCCGGCCTCTGCTGGTGCTGTGGGCTTTCGTGTGCCCAGTGTTGTCAGCTCTGAAAGACGAGGTTCAGTCCAGAAGGTGGGAGAGACTTGGTGGGTGAGCAGATCCCAGTACAGGTTCCCACCAGGGAGGGCTGTGCTAGATTGTTTTCGTTTATCACCTAAGAAACAAGCAATTTCAACCAAGTGAGCTTTCAGATTTTCCAGTGGCAACACAATCTAATGTTATTTGAAGAAATGATATTTCCTTTATGAACAAGACTTTGACCAGTTCCTTGCAAAACAATAAGCCTTGGTGTTCTTTAGCTGAAGGAGAGTTTACATTTTCCAGTGTCTAGTTTACATGAAAAGAGCCACTACATGAACTACTTACTAACAGCTCTGTCTTAACTACCCAGGACGGCTAGCATCTACTTGGATAAGAACTTCCTGATCTTGAAAAAACAGGGTTTCCTCTTGGCCTCAAGGGACTTCCAATCAATTGCAGGGGACAGTCCCATCCACAGATAACACTAGAGAGAGAAAAGCCAATGAGGGGTGGGTGGGAAAAGGAAGAAAGTTTCAAGAAGCAGTGTAGGGTGGGGGATTAGCCTGTAGCTAGGTTCCAAGTTGGAGCTCAGGTGCAATGGAGGGTTGGGGCTCTTTCACACTTCATAGCTGTGTGCAATATATGCTCCTGCTGGGATGGTGGTGCTCTCTTAGGGCACAGGCTGGCTCTGATTTCCTCATCTCTGCAGGAAATGCAGTCCCACTTGCCCATTCAACTGTGTGAGCTTGCCATGAGAATCAGAGTTCAGGCGGGTGTGAACCAAGCCTGGGCACAGGTGGAGGTTCCTCTCAGGAGACTTCACCAGCCCCCTCTCACCTTTCCATTCCAA
>NW_017731685.1:1954860-1955716 GCF_001890085.2 Hipposideros armiger | reverse complement strand
ATCTTTAGGCTAGGGTTTGCCTAGTGGTGCACCATGGTACACCGGTGGGCTGGGTTAGAGGTATATCATGAGGTCGATCACGCCAGCCCTCTGGGAGCGACTCAGGATAGCCAGCGCTCCAGGGCTGCTCACCTCTAGCAGCAAGTAGCTTTGTCCATTTATCCCAGCAAGACAACAAATACAAAATTTCAATGTGCCCCATCATGGTGATTTTAAAATGTGAAAACATTTTTAACAGTCCCCTGTTCCACATGGAGACTCTCATTCTCCTCCCATTCATTGACTGTGGACTGAACTTGGTAACTTGCTTCTGAAAAACAGAACAGGGCAGATATGAAGGAGTATGGCTTCTGGGGCTAAGCCCTAGAAGGCATTGCCACTTTTGACTTGCTTCTTTTCAATCGCCCACCTTAGGGGAATTCAGCGGTCACGTCATAAGGGCACTCATACAGTCTGAGGAGAGGGCCACATGGACTGCCCATGAGCAACTAGCACCGACTTCCCAACATTATGAGCCACTTTGGGAGAGGATCCTCCAGTATTAGTCAAACCTTCAGGTGATGGCAGGTCTGGCCAACATTTTTTACTGCAAGCTCATTAGACCTCAAGTGAGACTGCCCAGCTAAGCCCCCTCTGAAGTCCTAATCCACAGGAACTGGGTGGTATATTGTTTATTATTGTTTTAAGCTAATTAGTTTGGGAGTTATTTGTTATGCCTCAATAGATGACATTTATACCCACGATGTGAAAAAGATTGGGAAGCATTGCCTTAAGTCCAAAAGAAAACACTGGATACTGTGGACCTACCCTGCATTCTGGAATATATTAAGAACCTTTAGATTTTTTGGCAAAAAAA
>NW_017731685.1:1950285-1954200 GCF_001890085.2 Hipposideros armiger | reverse complement strand
GACAGCAACTTGTCTGTTCCCCTTCCCCCAATTCCCCAGCACTGTTCCCATCCCCCCAATTCCCCAATAAAAATCTTTTTAAAAAAAATACATTCAAGGCCAAAACAAAGTCTCCCTGTCTTTGAAAACATGCTTGGAACTACAATGACCAATGCCAGCCCTAAAAGGTTTTCATTTCAAAACAAATCTATTGTCACGGAAAGGACTCCTTACTAAATAGAATTATGCAGTTTAAGACAACATGTGTCAGCGCAAACCCAATCAGGTCTATGCAGTATATTCATGTTTCATTTTCCTGAGGTTAAGGGATGGTGACACTTGCACTCTTGATCTTGCTAAAGAAGAGGAGGCATGAAGTTAATCAGAAGATTTATCCAATAAACTTTCACAGAAGAGTTTTCCAAAGTTAAATCAAGATGGCTATTATGGCATATTAGGTTTTTTTAATTTTTCAGGAAACAAAAGGCCTAATTTGCTTTACTCTTAAGAATGTATAAATGCTTCTTTTTGAACTCTGTTTTATTTATTGATTGATTGATTGATTGCTGAATTCCATATTTAGACTACATAATCAGAGGACCTATGTTCAAGTTCTTTGATTATGCCATTATTTAAATAAGCACAGCAATGCCTCCACTTTATTTATAACTGTTACTTACAGAACAACTAAACTATCTGGAATTGAGAAAAGAGTGGGGTTAGTATCTCAGACACAGTATGAGCAGCTCAAACCAATGTTGACCAGTCTGTACTCCCAAACTCCACAAGCTTTACTTCTAGGTAAATCCACAGGCTCTAAATTAGAATTCTGCTGTTCTTACTCTGGACACTATTCCCACTATTATACTTTAGTTATCTATATTCTGAGCCCACGGATCAGAGACATCAAGTTATAAAAGTTGGAAGCTTCTAGAATTGCATTGTCCAGGACAGCAGCCACTAGCCACATGTGGCTATTAAAACACTTGAAATGTGCCTGGTTTTAACTGATAAAAGTGTAAAATCTGTAAGTGTAAAACACGTACAATACAACATACAGATTTCAAAGACATTGTATGAAACAAAGAATGTAGGATACCTCATTAATAATGTTTACATTGATTGGCTGTTGAAATGATAATATATATCAGGTTACATAGACTATATAATTAACATTCATTTCACTTGCTTCTTTTTATGATTATTTTTAATGTGGCTTGCAGTATATTTCTATTGGACAGTGCTGCTCTAGAAGCAGGGCTACTCACACTCACTCATTCATTTAATCGTTCAACAAATATTTACTGAGTGTCTTCCAAGTGTTGAACGCTGGGCTAGGGGATAGGAATGCAGCAGTGAACGCAGTTTCTACACTTGTGAAGCAAGTGGATGCCACTTGCTTCACAAGAGAGGCTAAAAAAAGATAGCTGTGACAACAGGTATTTGAAAGCAGGGGACATTTAGTCGGGAATATCCTAGGTCATTAGGATGATGAGCTCTTAGCATTAAAAGCCAGCCCTACATAATTTAGCACCTAAACTATATTGTTTGAGGGCAGAATATAATAGCCGTTAATAATGATGGCCATCCTTGAGTTACTCAGGAAAGGTTACATTCCATGGGGCCTGTTCTAGACTGCTGTGTATTATGGCTATATGAGTACACATATAGAGTCTCTTCCTCACTAAACTGAGAGACATTGGAGGGCAGTGACAATGTTATTTAACCTTGGTCTCACCCAGTATCTCCCACACAGAAGATGCTAACCAACATATGGAATTAAAGTATGTCATGCATACTCATTTAAGAAGGCAATTAAGTGTATAATATACTTTAAAAAGAGTTCTGCCCCAAATGCTTAAAAAACGTTTGCCCCTTAAACTTAATAACCTTTAGTAATAAAAAAAAAAGTCCTCTCTCAGAATATAAATTAATACATACCTGATATATAAACAAAAAGTTCTGGACTATCCAAATTAAATTCTCTCTCAGGACCACCAAGATTAAATATCGCAGAAGAGGCGTGACCCTGGATAGCACTGTTTGACCAAGGCAGTGATTATGCGTTTTTCTTCTTCTCTGACATGCTTTACAAAACATTAAGAGCTGTCAGTATAAAAAAACACAAGTTGCAGGCTGGCTGAGTGGCGCGATAGTTAAGAACTGGTTTGGGACGCCAGAGGGCCCCAGTTCGGATCCCACATATGAGGGCCAGAGACACTACCCTCCACAGCTAAGATGCTGAACAACAGCTCAACCTGGAGCTGGGCTGCCGGGAGTTGCAGGCGAAGGCGTAGGCTGCAGCCCCTGTGGCAGCGGGTTGCCATGGGCTACTGTATGTAGTCAGCAGCTAGCGTGAGCGGCCAGCAGCCGCAGTGAGTGGCCATCCAGAAGCCGGCGACTGATCTGCCTCTCCCGGGAAGAGCGCAATGATGGTGCCAACTTGGGCCAGTGAAGCAACNTAATTTGTTCATCCATGTCATGTTCTCTCATCACATAAAGGAAAGGATAAGGAACAGGAAAGCTGATTTCTCACCTGTATCCTTTAGAGCTGTGCCACCTTGAAAATCCCTCCCCTACCCTTGCTATTAGTGACTTACCATCTTCCAATGTGTGGGAAAAATAGTAAAGGTGAAAGCCATGTAGCTGTGGAGCTAACGCCACCAAGGTCGTCATCACGTAGGAACTGGGTGGGATTCAGTAACATCATTCCAGGATGCTCCCCAGGGTGTGCTATAGCAGTAAGGCTTTAGGGATGGGGAACATGGACAGCTCTCCAAAAAGTGTTCATCTGAGGCTATGCTGCATTTCCTCCAGTAATTCCAAGGACCCAAAACTTAGTGACTTTCAGAGATTTGGCTTTTTAATCAGGCTCTGTGAAGTCAGGTTTAAAGTTATGAAGACTAAGGTCTAGGATAATTCAAGGGAAGGCTGCAGAAAAGAGAAAAAAAAAACCTCTTAATTCTTGCTCAAACATCGATAATAGGTAAAGTCAAGAGAAAACGGAAAGCCATTCCTCTGGGGCTAACTGACCCTACTCATCTGTCCTTTAGGAGCTGCTTTTAGCCCAGAGCTACAGAAAAGTTACAGTCTGGCTGAAATCATCATTGATTTTCCATCTTCATTCATTCCTTTGGTCCTTTACAAACATGCATTGAGCGCCCACTATGGGCCAGACACTGGAGATATGAGCAAAAAGACGATGTTTTACTTTTTCTACTCAGATCTAATTTTATTTGATTTCTCTGTTGCCCTCAAACTTCTCCCAGTGCCTCTTCCCTCAGCTCTATAGTTCTGATTCCTGATCACATGCACCATTTTGGCAAGACACTCCAGAGGATGAACTACTAGCACAGCTACCCCCATCTATCCCGGTCCCCACTCTTCTTCAGGATATAAGCCCTCGGTTCTCCTTCATATACTACAGATGCCCTTCATCTTCCCTCCTGGGGATGGTCCTGCCAGGTCAGAGGTTATGAACATGATATGAAATAAACTGTAATCCTTATCTCCACACAAGTTCCTTCTTCCAAATGCATTTTCTTTAAAGCGAAATGTCCTGCAGAGAGCTCATGTGATTTGTTTTGCATCCTTTCCCCTTGCTTCCTCCTTTCCTGAGGAATGACCCGTCCCTTTATCACTAGCCATGTGGTTTGACTTGATATTGACCCCGCTTCTAGTGCAAGGAGAGAAACTTGGTTAGCACGAGCCACTTGAATTAGAACCTCTCCTCTTTGTGGAACTGGAACTTGGTGGTATGAGGTTGAGAGGTTCAGGATTGTATTTGCCATGATGGATGAGCCTGGAATTTCTGGGGACCACTGCTGAAAGCCTGAGGATGAAGCCAACCAAGAGGAAGCAGAGATGAAAAACGGACCCAGGAGATGCTGTGCAGGTCCTAAATCAAGCTGAGTCTGAACCATTATGACTTCTGTA
>NW_017731685.1:1918834-1945395 GCF_001890085.2 Hipposideros armiger | reverse complement strand
AACTTGTCTGTTCCCCTTCCCCCAATTCCCCAGCACTGTTCCCATCCCCCCAATTCCCCAATTAAAAAAAAAATCTAAAAAAAAACCCAAAAAACACAAGTTGCAATGGGACACGTTTTGTTTACAATTCTTATTACATTTTTAGTACCAGTCAAGGTAATCAGCCATATTAAAAATATATAATTTAATTCTCAAACAATAATTTTGTTCATCTTTCCCCTAAAGTAATTAAAATACTTCAAGCTGACTGTATTCTTGAAGTGATGTACATATGCTGACAGACAGCACAGTGTTCTGAAAGGAGAGCAGAGATAATATCCTTTTATACAAATTAACTTGGTCCCAGAGAGGAGGAGAAAAAGAGTGAGTGAGCACACACATCAGAAAAGATGCAAAGCCTTATAGAATAATTGTTTCAATGTAAGTGAATGCCTCATCCATGACTTTTGGCTGGCTTCTCAGAGTACCATGTACCTCCTAAATCAGGGCTTCAAGTGTGCTCCTCTATAAACACATGTTAAATTAACAGTAACACCTAAGCAAAAATAACTATACAACAAGTAGTCCACCACTACCAAAAGGGTAACAAGCTCACAAATGATTAGCCTAGCCTCAAGTTTGCAATCATTGTCATGATGTTTAGATTTCTAGGCAGGCCTCCACTCACAGATTTATTGAACACGTTTTACACTTTTGCAAGCTCACCCTCTTTTTCCGCAAAGAGGGGATGAGTGAAGATCCCGTTGAATAGGACGGTGGACATCTTTTCCATTTCTCCTTGGACAATATGAATGCATCCTGTAAATCCAAATATGGGCCAAAGGAAGCCCTCTCTCAGGGCGACCATGGCTGACTGCTCAGCAGGACACACTGCTTATGCCTTGTTTTATACAATACTGGGAAAAGCCACGCTTTAATAAATACACAGCTACCCTTCTTTAACCCTCTTCCACTCCCCCCCACCTCCCCAGTGTGGCCAAAACCTGGTCAGACCCCATTTGGGAGGAATTCCTGTGGTCACTTGGATCCCAAAGCTTTTCGAGTGCTGTCTGCTCAGGGAGCAAGTTGTCTGTTCTGATGGCAAATGTCCTATGTTTTAAGTACCAGCGAGTCCTTCTCCAGGGTCGCAGGGCCTCAGTCTTCATGGGTGAAGACAGCTTTTCTTAGCTGCCCTGTGACAACTGGGTTTCACATTTCCTGAAACTAGATCTGTGGAAGGAGTCTCTGAAATTAAAGAGAGAGAGAAAAAATGAAAGAGGTTAAGAAAGATCAATTAGCCTTTTAAAGAAAGGGAAGGGGGGAAAATCACCCACGAGAAAGGACATCAATCATGGAGAACTCGGTAAATAAGTCAATAAGGGAAGGTGCTGAGATCCTTTTACACCGCGCCAGAAAAAACACAGGCGGTAAGTTGGCCCTGGGAAGACGGCTGGCAAGAGGCCAAGAGGAAGGAGTCCCAGTGAGGTCAGGAGAAAGAGCAGGGAGGATCAGGATGAAGGAGAACAGATCAAGCTCTGGCGGCTTCTCTGACTCAGGCCCACTCCCAGCCCTTGGAGGTTCTGTGCAGCTGAGCGTGCCCTGACTGCTGGGCCCCAAGCCCTGTCCTTTATCCCCCAGGAAGAGGCCTCCTCTGCCTGGTTCTTACCTCTTTTGACTCTCAACTCTGAATATTGGCTTGTAGAGTTCCGGAATTTTCCGCTCGATCATGGGCCTGAGGTTCTCTTTCAGCTTGTTGTAGTTCTTTTTGAGCTCCTGGTGATACTCCCTTTGGTCTGCCGTGATGAGACGCTTGTTTTTCTCTACAGCCTCACCGCATCTGCAAATACCAGGGTGGGGGAAAAAAATGAGGTTTTATTTCAAAGGAGTTTGAAGTGCTTAGAAATACGGGATGATGGTACTATTCATATTTCTTGAGTACCCCTAGGAGTGTTTGCAAACTTGACTGCCTATCAGGATCACCTGTGTAGGTTTTCAACTTGCAGATTTCTGGTCCCCACCTCAGACTTAATGAAGCAGAATCTCTAAGGGGCAGCACCCAGAAATCTGTATTTTTGAAAAGATGCCCAGGCAATACTGATGCTCTGACTCACTCTGTGTCAGGAACTATTCAAGGAGTTTCACATACATTATCAGGTTAATTTTCTCAACAAACCTAGAAAGTCTGTGTTTATCTCTGTTTTGTCCTTGAAGCTCAGAAATGTTAGGTTGCTTGCCCAAGATAACACTGTGAGGAAGTGGTGGATGCAAGATTCAAACTCAGGTCATGGCAGAACGGAAATGCTCATGCTTAGGAAAAACTGTGAGTTATGGCAACATGGCAGATAGATCAGGAGCCTTTCAGTCTCCTACCCTCTCCCCCGCTATATACACATGAAAGTGCTGGGAAAGTACAACAAAAAGTTTTTGAAAGAGAACGGGAAACCCCAGGCACCCCAAAGGAGGAGAAAATAAAAATCAGAGTGATAGCAGGAGCTGGTGACATGGCAGCTGTCATGAAGACTGCCTGTTAGGATCTTGATTCCAGGTCCTGGAGGCTGGAGGGGGGTGCGTAGGCTCCATGCCCACACAAGTAAGCGATTTAGCGTTGGCCAGGGCTAAGCAGGGCTCTGGATATGCCACCTGCATACAGTTCAGAGCCTTGAGAAGCTTTGCCATCTCTGAAAAGAGGTCGAGAAAAAGGCTGCAAACTGTCCAGAGAGGTGGAATGGAAGTTCGGTATCAGCTGGGGGCCATTATCAGGAAAGAAAGTCACCTAAAGAAACTGAAATGCTAGGCTCATACCACGTGTAGGTATGAGTTACAAATTTACATCCCTCTATTGTGAGTGCTCCAATTAACTTAAAAACCAGACTAAGATTATTGAAATCCCTAGGTCTCAGATGGAAATAAATGTAAAGTTGCTCTGGAGGGATAGTTTCTCAATCAGGGCCCCTGGGCCACCCAAAGACAGAACAGCCCCTGCTAAAGATGAGCTCACAATAAAGAATTACAAACCATATGAGGAAACCAACCACTATGAGGGTAAACTAACAGATTCAACATGCAGAAGAATTAGCCAAATAAGAATCAGAGACAATAGAATGATGTAAAACCCCAGAGTTAATATATAGATATAATAAAAGGTATAAAATCCATGATAAAAAAAATGGAAGAGTATGAAAAAAGAGATCAGAAAAATTTCAGAAAAGAACCAAACAGAACTTCTAGAAATAAAAATGTAGTCACTAAAATAAAGAGAAAAATCTCAATGGACAGGTGAAACAATAAATTAGACACAACTGGAGAACTCATGAACTATGACAGGTCTAAGGAAATCAAAGAGATTTAAAAAAAAGTAAAAATATGAAAAACATGGTTAAGAAACCTGGAGATATGAAGATGCCCAACTCACATCTAAAAGAATGTTTAAAAGAATGTAAAATGAGTAAGTGGCAATATTCAGAGATAACAGCTGATAATTTTCCAGAATTGAAAACAGACAGAAATCCTCTAATCAACAAAACAGATTTATACCTAGTCCTACCGGGGTGAAACTGCAGAATGTTAAGGAGAAAAATCTTAAAAATTTTGTGTTTATCTAACTTGTGGACAGTTAAGTCTAGTGTTTTTGTCGTTTTCTGCACAGTATGATACATACCAAGAAAGAAAACCATGTTTTTCTTGCCCTTTATACTCTTCTACTCAAGGGATCTTACAAATCAACAAACCTTGAAGGAAGAACATAATGGCTGAAACTTAGCTGACATGCAATAATTAGTAATGTTTCTATCATCCTTCAGATGAATTGGATTCCAGTGATCAATGTGGTTTAAACTGTTTTCCTAACAGAGGTGAAGAGGGTGGCATGTGGCTATGGGGCAGGGAAAAGCTACCTGGCCAAGGCAAAAATAAACCTCTGGACACAGCTTGACCACAGAATTAGCCTGCTGTAGAAGAAGGACTGGATTTAACTCAGCCAGAAGCCAAAAGAACTCTCCTCACTGGATTTTCACCTATCCTTTAAACTTGACGTTAATGGAAGTAAATTGTAGGATACCTATGGTTCCCTATCAAAGGGTTTGAGGAAGGGGGAGAAAGGGGAGGTATATAGCCTTTGAACCCAGAAAAATCTACTACATCACCCCTTATTATTTTTTATTGCTTCTTAACTAACAGTTATGAACTACCACATGTGTAAAATAAAGTCAGTTTCAGGATGACTTCAGGGCCCAGGTTTGTACCACAGGCAGATTACAAGAGGCCTGTAGATGCTAAGTTGAGGACGTCTACTCTGAAAACTTGGGGAGAACTAACTAAATTCTCTGTAGTCTGTGTTATCAGAAGTAACAATAGCTACTAGCATGTACGGATGGCACACTATGTGCCCTAGACTGGGTTAAATGCTTTACATGCAGACAGAGCTGGGGTGGAAAGAAACCCAGTCGCTACTCATTAGCACAATGACTTAACTATTGAAATCCTCAGTTTTCTCATCTGTAAAACGGGGATAAAAATCTCATCCCTCAGGGTCGGCTGAGTGGCTCAGTTGGTTAAGAGCTTGCTCAAGAGTTTGAGCTCTGAGCAACAGCGGTTCGAGTCCAGCCCGAGCTGAGCAGCCGCTGAGCTGCCAACAGGTGGCAGGATGGCTCAGCTTAAAAAAAAAAATCTCATCCCATCTCCTAGAGTTGTTGGGATAATTAAATGAGAAGCTGTGATGATAAGGCAGACCTATGCATTTGGAATGTGGCAGATTCTGTTTTTCAAAAATGGTCACAGCGATAATTGCCCACCCTACATATTCTTCCAGAACTTTGCCACATCCCCATCAGGAGATGGGTGGTCCTTTGTGACCGCCTCCGTGAACACAATGTGGTATAAGCGATACCTTTGGAGTCCTGAATCACCTGCGGTTTGAGTATTCTCGGCTATGACATCACACATATGAGTGAGGACGCCATCCGGGGATTCAAGACCCAGCCACTGTCTGGCTGTCACTGAGTAAGAGACTCTGAGCAAAAACTGCCCAGCTGAGCTCCGGAACCACATGCATCATAAGTAAATGCGATTGTTGTTGTTTTAAGCTAGTTAGTGTTGGGGTAGTTTGTTACACAGCAATCAATAAACATAGAGTTTTACAAAGAGAAATATAATAGGTGGAGTGAAAAATATCCATATTTTTGTAGTAATATTACTTTATAACAAATTTCATAATTTATAAAATTGTTTCATATACTACATTTTCTGTATTTCTTCGTTTCATTTGGATTATATTCTCTAGATTTTCTTATTAAAATTAGAATAACTTCCGCTATTAATTTAAATCCATAAAGAGAGACATGGACTAAAGTTCCCGTCTAGAGAATAGCCATATCTCTTGGAAAATTTACGTAGGATCATATAACTACACTGCCAATGATTTTTTAAAAAATTGTCTTATCTGTCACATTTTCATTAGGTCCACAAACATCTGAACTGTGCTGCTGTCACTCAGTGACACCACCATCCCAGCCAGCCATCTCCTCTGCTGCTTTCCTTGTTGATAAGTTCATTGAACACAAGCATTTTCTCACAGAAAATGTGCCTGGGATTTTTCAGCAGTCGGAGTCTAACAGAAACCAGACTGATGGGGGCTAGGTAGTGCAGGAAGCTGTGCTTCTAGAACATGGTTCCTGGCCTTTGCCGACAGTTACTCTTTGGACCTCTATGTAAGGAGTTAAGAGTCTTTCCTATAGAAAGGGTGGTTATGTAGCCCTCCCTCTCTGCATCTACTGGCCTCCCTCTTCTGTGATGCTCCTTCAGCACAACCCACATATCAGTCCCTCGGTATGAAAAAAAAAACGCTGATTGTTTCCTCAATATCCATTCCCTTTCTTCCTTAGGTATGCCTACCTGGAAAATTAGATTCCCTAGCCTCTCTTAACAGATAGGGATGGCTGATGAGAGATACAAAATGAAGTCACTAGGAAAGGTCATTAAAGGGGCATAGCCTTTTGCTCTCTCAATTCTACTTCTGATACCTTCCTAGGATGTGGTCCTGATGGCCAGAGCCCTAGTAGCCATATTGTGACTGGGAGGACGGGCACACTATAACCAGTATGGCAGAACAAAAGAATGGGGAGAGCCAGGGTCATGGATGATTCTTGAGGTCACCACACATCTCTCGGATGACTATCTCTGATCTCATTTTATAGGAGAGAAGAATAAGTTTCTATTTTATTTTAGCCATTCTCCATTATTAGCAACTGAACGTAGTTCCTAGAGGGAACAGCATAGCATAGTAGTTATGAGGACGACAGCCAGAGTGCTCAGCTAGAATCTTGCTTTGCTGCCTCCTGGCTTTGTGACATCAGACAAGGCACTCAAGCTTTCCAGGCCTTAGTTCCTTTATCTGTGATGTGAAGGTGATAATAGCCTATCTCATAAACTATTGTAAAGATTAAATGAGTTCAACCTATAAAATTCTTAGAACAGTTCTGGCACACAGCTAAAACCTAGAACACTTACTATTATTATTATTATTACTATTATTATTATTATTATTTTATTATTATTATTCCTGATAGGCCCAGTCTGAGTACAGAAACTATTTGTTCAATATGAGAAGGACGGACTATTAGAAATGTTATATTCCAGTCCCTTGTTTTTCATAGTTGATGAAACTAAGATGCAAAGAGATGCAGTGCCTTGTCCATCAGCACCGCTGCATCCTATGGTATAAGCCTTATAGAGGCAGACAAACCACGGGTAATCTCTCTATGTAAATCAGATCAAGTCTCTGTTTCCTGCCCAAATTGATAAGGTCTCTATTGGCCCCACTGAATAATATTGCACTTGTCAATCCCTTAGTATGTGCCAAGCCCTATTCTAAGCTCTACATATTAATATCTTTTATCCTGACACTATCTTTAAGAGGTAGTCACTATTATAGTTGGAGACACTGAGGTCAGGTCACTTGCCCAAGGTCACACACAGCTAGTTAAGGCAGAGTGGGTATCTAAACCCAGGCAACCTGGCTCAAGAACCCATACTCCTAACCCCAGTACCACAAATGTTGCCTAGGAAAGACACTGGCCTTGCCAGCCAGAATCCAGGCATATCTCCTGGATAGTCTCAAGCTGATACTATTCTCTCTGGGGTCCCAATTTGCGGTATTCTGCGTTTCTCAGCTTCTTCCTGATAAGACCTTAGCACGTCTCCTCTCAAAGCCCAGTGAAAAAAAACACAGCTGCTGAAATGAGAAGAGGAGCACACAGAGATACAAGAGACACTGAAAAACTGGCTTCCCCCCTCCTTCCAAGACTGGAGGAATACACTATATGCTCCAGGCCCTTTAAGTTAAGGACAGATAATTTGGGGGCTAGGGAGAATAGCTGGCTTCTTTTCAGGAAGAGTTGCAGTAAATGTGCATCCCGTGGGCATAGCCTCTGCCGAGCACACCCCAGGGACTTTCTCCAGTCCTCTCCCCTTCATTTTCTCTCTCCCAGACTGACCTCTACCAAACCCCAGATCCCAAGGGCAGCCTATCCCAATGGAAGACTAGTTTAAATCCTGGTTCTGCCACTTATTTGCTGTGTGACCTTGGGTTAATCATAACCTGTTTCAACCTCATTTTCTTCATCTATAAAATGGGTTTATGGGGATGAAATGGTGTCAGGTGTGAGGACCTAGCAGACTGGTCACCAGCAGGGAGGCCTGATACGTCAATGTTGCCTGCCTTTCCTAGAGCAAAGTAGGGGTTACAGCCCCACAGAAGGCTCTTCCTGTGTACCCCCTTTACTGCAGATGGGGAGGCACATGAGAAGAAAAGTGCACAGCACTGTGGGGGCAGGGAGTGCCCCCCCGCCAGGGCAGACAAGGAGCAGCTATGGCTAGATCTTCCAGCTATCCCCTCTGAGCCACCTCTGCCTCCCCGGGCTGGGCCTGTGTCACTATTTCCCTCAGGGGTGCCACAGTGGCCCCTTTTCTTCCTCCTAAGTGCAGATATGGGAAGGGGGCTAGACTGGAGCTATGGTCTAGAGAAGGTGTCCAATATCCCAAATGACACGTGGAAGCAGATTCTGAGCATCTCCTGAACACACTAGAACCAGGGCAGGAAGCAGGCAGTTTCCCAGATCAGACTATAGGCTGGTCTTTCGTGCTTGATTTGCATGACACTGGCTTTAACCTCCTTGGGGCCCTGGGCTTCTGGGCTGAAGAATCACAGAGCCCTGCAGTTTCAGTGATCATATGCTGTTCTCTAATTCAGTATCAGCCCCAGCAACCCGCCAGCACAGTGCGCCATCCCGGAAGCGAGAGCAATGGCAAGCCCTGAGCACCAAGACCTTGATCAACAGAGTTGAGGGTGGGGTGGGCTAAAAGAGGGGGAGAGATCACACTGCAACAAAACTGGGGTTTTTTTCTCTTCAGAATCATTGCTGATGGGATGGGAGAGGGGAAAGAACCGTATGTGTGTGTGTGTGTGTGTGTGTGTGTGTGTGTGTGTGTGTGTTGCTCTACTTAGCTCTCAGTTTTCTGTTTAGCATCCTAGACCCACTAATACAGGTCTCTGTGATAAAAGTCCTTCATACATATGTCCCCATGGTTGATAGGCTTCTGAACAAAGTCTCATCATATTTAAAGTTTTGTTTTGCCACCAAATATTCGGATCTCTTTCCACCTGTTACTTTGGTTTCTACCTACGCTATACACATTTGGTTTTCCTTTGGCCACTTGGGCCAATCCCCTCTCCCGCCTCTTCATAGACCTTAACTCCAGTTTATAAACACTACCACTCAGTACTCTATTTTCTGTCTCTATGGCCATAATGTGCAGTAGAACCCTATCTGGGTACATCTGAAACCCACCTGTAACGGGATCCATTGCATACTGCCATCTCTTATTTAAATATAAAAACGAATGTTCTTTTTAAGATAGTCTTTATAGGGGGGTGGCCGGTTAGCTCAATTGGTTAGAGCGTGGCGCTAATAACACTAGGGTTGCCAGTTCTATCCCCGCATGGGCCACTGTAAGCTGCACCCGCCTTAAAAACAACAACAAAAAAACCCAGTCTTTATAGGAATGAGAAAGCTTAATGTTATGGACTAAATTTCTATGTTGAAGCCATAACCCCATGTGATGGTATTTGGAGGTGCGACCTTTAGGAGGAATTCAGGTTTAAATTAAGCCATGAGGGTGAGACCCACATGATGGGATTAATGGCCTTAAGAAAAGAAATGCCAGAGTGGTTTCTTCTCATTTCTCTCTACCATGTGAGGATACAGTGAGAAGGCGGCGGCCATTTACAAGCCAGCAAGAGGGTCTTCACCAGGTCCTGAACCTGCTGGCACCTTCCACTTCTGAGCCTCCAGCACTGTGAGAAGTAGATGCCTGTTTTCCAAGCCCCTCGGTCTATGGTATTTTGTTATACCAACCTGAGCTGACTAAGACAGAAATGCAAGAAGAAGAAACTTGAAAACACAGATTGGCATAGATTATAGTGTCCAAAAGGGTCTGGGGTCCTTTGGGGAGCAGAGGAGGGACACAGAATATTGTACTGTCCATCTTGGTTTCTGAAAGCCTGAGGTGTTCTTCCTTACTGCAGGAAAAGGCAGGAGGGGATCGGGGTTCCAACTTGGCAATCATCTGAAGAGCTGCAGGGCTGGCTGGCTGCGCAGCAGCTGCAGATGTCAGCTTGCCAGGTTCTTTATGACTGTATTCAGCTCTGCTACAGCTGAGTCAGAAAGGCCACAGCCCAGAGGTGGGACCTAGCTGGCTAGCATACACTTCCGCTATTAGCAATCAAGGCTCACTTGTGGTCACCTTGGAGAACTGGGCTTATCGACCTACAGCCCAAGCCTGCTGAGAAGCTAAAGCACACTCCATGGAAAGTTCGAGAGCTGTTCAACCCTCCAACATTTTGCACACCCTGTCACCTCTGCTGTCTGAAAGCAGAGTTGGTGGGGGGGGGGAACAAGGGTACAAACAACTTGACGGAAGAGTTACTCTATTCATTAAAAAGCTGTCACTTGCTGATTGGACTTGAGAAGCAATTAAGCAATGGGGCGAAAGGCAGGCTTCCTCACCTACCACTTGTATAGACCATAATATTCACTCATTTTAAAGGTACAGTTTGATGAGTTTTACTGAATTTATACAGTTATGCAACCTTAACCACAATCTCTCCTCCTACTTTTGATCTATGAGAAATAAAGTGGAAGGAAAGTCAACCACTGTTTGCGCATCGACGTGAAATAGCGAGCAGCAGTATTGTTTTGCCTGGAGCCTTGTCCATTTGTGTTGGGACTTGATCTTAACACACGGGGAGCACAGTGCCCAGCACAAAGCATGCGCTCAATACTTGCTGGCTGAATGGATGAGTCAACTGACATCTATAGTGGGTTCAAAAGTGTAATAGTATGGACCCGTTTACTGTTTTGAAGGGAGGAAAGGGAGGGGAAAAGGGGTGAGTGATATAAGGCATGGCCTGAGGGATCAAGCCACTGGGGAAGGGGGGAAAGGTAAAGGAAACGCAAGAGAGGGGCAATGAAGCAGCCTCTACAGCTTTACAGACTCCACTCAAAGTCCAGTCCCATCCAGCAGCAGCAGCACCACGGAGCTTGACAGAAATGCAGAGTCTCGGGCCCTGCCCCAGACCTCCTGGATCAGAACCTGCATTTTGAAAAGGTCCCCAGGCCATCTGTTTGCACAGTCAAGTCTGAGAGGCACTCATAGATATTTGTGTGGTATTCCTAGAATAATGCAGCAGCCTACCCAGCAGCGGGGAAGGAGGGGCTACAGTCTGGTTTCCCATGTGAATCACCATTAGAAGGGCTAGAGAGCAACATTTTAAATGGGGAGATCCCAGTTTTGGGGAATCCAGCAATTTTGCAGGCCATCTGGGGAGAAAGATAACATCGCCATCAAAAATCGAATGCATGACTTTATGAAAGGAACATCCCTAGGAAAATCCACTTCTTTTTGTGTATCTTGAGCCTGGAACTAGTTGAACTCAGCCCTGGTTCTCTTTGTAGTCACTTGTCCTGGGGCCTGGAGCTAATTAGAAATGCATGTTCAGTGGAGATTTTATGAGTACATTTTAACTAAGGAACAAAAATCATGTCTCCTCCTAATAAGCCTCCTTTTACATTTCAATTCTGCTCAGAGCCCCATTTACCAGTACCACCGCCTGTCAGGTCTTTCCTTCTTGTCCTAGCATGCTCATGAAGCTGTGCTGCTCTCGCTGACTCAGAGGAGCCGAGCAGTGGCATGGACATTCCTGCCTCTCGATCTTGTGGTCATGTCAGTCCCTTTACCAGTAAAAGGATCCCTCTTCCTGCTATCCTCTTTCTTCCACCTATATATTCAAGACAAGGTTGAAGTGATGTTTTCCACAAAGCATTTCCCAGTCTCTCCAGACTATTGACTAACTGACTATTCTTTTCTGAACCCTGTAGTTCTATATTAAGTGCACTCTTAACAGTTCTTAGCACATGTTCATTGTGTCATTTAGCCCTACAGCTATGTGTCCCGTCGTCTGGAGCAGAACACCCAGCTCCTGCATTTCCACAACTAATATCAACCCCGGTCAATGAAACTGCAGGCTCATTAAACATTGCATAGGTCCTTTTGGAGGTCCAGAGAGGCCCAGGCCACTGCCAAGCTCCGAGGCCTTCGACCATAACGAACTTTAAATAAATATACTATGTGGAAAGTGAGTAGTAAATATAAGAAAATAATAGTAAATAAAGTAAATAGTAATAGTAAAGTAAACAGTAAAGTAATAGTAAAAAAATAGTAAAGTAAATAAAAATTCTCCCAATATTCTTCTAGCCTTTTGTTCTATGAAAATGCACTGTTGATTGAAGAGAATCTAGCTTTTTTGAAATGCTAGATAGTTATCATATACAGGAAACAATTCAAATACCAAAACATTAGTCCAGTATAATCTCAGTGTGTGTGCGCGTGTGTGCGTGTGCGCACATGCACACAGCCACACAGAGACACACACATCCTCCCTTACTACCCAGCAGCTGCGCTTCACTGCAGGACAAAGTGAGTCTCCTCTGTACACAGTAAATTTGCATATGTCTCACCAAAGCCTGTGAAGGACGAGATATCCCCACTGTCACCCAACATTAGCATTCTGAGGAATTTTCACTGAATGCAGCAAACTTCAACTTTCAGCCTCCTTTATCCCTACCTCGCAAGTGAGGATAGTCTCATACTCTATATGCTGCTCTGAGGTTCTGGTGTGAAAGGGATACCAGTACACATTTTTCTGATGTCTTTCTTTCTTATGGGTGAAATGCCATCATGTCCTTCAGAATCATTCTTTTTAGGGCCACAGGAGACCCACTATACCTGTCTGTATTACGATAGATTGCAAGACCTTGCCCAAAGGACCACTTCCTATCTGGGCTGGTCAGGCAGCTCTGGAAGCCAGCTCCATTGCAGAATCTGGGAGCAGAGAAGCTTGTATGACACTGGGGACTGTTAGAGATGACTTGAAAAAGCCCTGTTTTAGAGTCTTGCCTTTATCTCTCAATTTCAGGCAGTAATCTATTATTAAGTTTCTAAAAATATGTTGCTGTATTACATGAGAAATTGCAAAGGCTGCCCATGCCAAGAACCTCTCAGACTCTAACACATCATGAAAAATCAGCACCTTGATGGAAGTGTGGGCTATTCTGGATCCAGAGAACCTGGACTTGAACTCAACTCTGCTGTGTGACCTTAGGTAAAATTATCTCCCATCTCTGAACCTCCGTTTCCTCTTGTAAAATGAAGATGGTGATACTACTTGTTTTATAACGCGATTGGGAGGCACACGTGAGATGATAAACATGAAAGCATTTACAGTTTAAACATCAGTTACTTAATAGCAGTACAAGCAGTGTTGCTCTGCTGCAGTGATTCTAAAGCTTGAGCAGGTGTCAGAATCCTTGGAGGGCCCCACTTCTGGAGATTCTGATTCAGTAGGTCTGGTTGGTGCCCGAGAATTTGCCTTTCCAGCAAGTTCTCAGACGATGCTGAAGCTGCTGGTCTAAGGAACCACACTTTGAGAACTTCCGCCCTACCGAATTCCCAGCCGTTTTCCTTCTTACCGCATTATGAATTCCTTAAAGCATAATCTCAACTTGTTGTGATGTCGATAGAGTTTCGGGTCAGCTGGAATTTCGGCCAAAAACACTTGGGCTACTTCCAGTGGTCCCTGAAGTAAAAAGTAAAAAAAAAAAAAACAATACTGACATTGGAAAGAAAACTAAATTACTTGGGAGAAAGTCTTGGAGAGACTTCTTAGATTGAACATTTCATTTTGTAGTTGGTTTCACCAAAACGCAAAAAAGCAAGGAAGGTCTTGAACTTCTCAGGAAACTGTGATTCCCAAGGAGGAGTCTGGAGTTTTCAGAGAATATTCAGAAGTATAAGTGTATTTTCTTAATCAAATGCTACTACTAATAGCTTTCCATCATATACATAGGTACATCAAAAGGTATGTGCCTTGAGTTGATTTTCTAAAAATGGGGATTGTCTTGACCTGTCCATTGATATTCATTTGTCCAGTTGCCCTGGACAGTGTCAAGCACCATTTTGTGTAATTGCTGGCTTGTCAGAGAAATGCTGAGAACATATGTTGTCCATGGTTGTGGGCTTATAGAGCCTTCCATTTTCATCAAAGGATTGGGACTTGAAAAAGCAATGCTTCCTAATATTTCCTGATCTTGGAAATATAATTATCATTTCTCCTCTCTGCTATTTGTGCTTCCTTGATATTATGTGGACACAAAATTTTTGCAGAGGCGTTCAATTGTGCTGAGTGACGAAAGAGTCATGATACTCACTGAGTTTTTGTGTGGAGGTATAGACAAGGGTGGATCTAGATCTGAAATTAAGGAGGTCCATGGGACAGAGAGTACTAAACTAGTACTTCCCTCCATCTGAGCTTGGGTTAGTTGCATGCTGAGCTTGGGAGTCAGGGTTCTAATAGGTCTGAGAAGATCTAGTCTGGTCTAAAGTGTCCAAGAAGCCTGGTCCCAGGTCACCTCTGGTTAGCAAGGCTTCAGGCATGCTGAATTCATCTGGTGACTGACCGAGGGGTTGCCTGTTCTATACCCTTTCCCCCTTCTCCTACAGGCCCTCTCAGATTAGTCTTAAGCCCTGCAACAACTCTGCCTAAACTGGGCATGATTAAGTCCTCTTCAACAGGACACTAGACCTGGGTCATATTGCCAGGTCTGGTCCCAAGCGAAGACTTCTCTGAGAAAATGGTACTCCTTAGATGGCCTACTCATCTCCAGGATTTCTTTTCTATCTTGGATTGTTTCATGAACAGAAGAGGCCCCTCCAAGTTTTCTAAACCTCACAAGTGTTCCGTCTAAATTTAGGAACATCATTTTTTTTGTGTTGACTAGACTCCTCATCAACCTCAAGGAAGGAGGGTGCAGACATATAATAAACATCAAAATAACAAGAACCAGAGGAGCCGCAGCCAGTTCTTGCCTACCTGGTTAACAGTAGCTCCAACAGAGCCCTGCAGCACCATCTGAAGCATCTTTGCATCAGGGGGCTCCTGGTTAACAGCGACCGCTAACTGCAGCGTCTTCTTCTTCATATCTTCAATGGCAACTTCGATGGGTGTCAAAACAAACTGAACATAAGACAAAAATGTAGGGAAGTCATTGTCTGATCTTATAAGCCATGACAAACCTGGCACTATGACAAAGAGAGTGCCCGGATTTGAAGACGCCACTAAGAAGGATTTCAGAGTAATTTAAGATAATCTGAACAGGTTAAAAGGAAGGAAGTGCTTAACATTCCTTGAGTACTTATTATGCTCCAGGAACTTTACATACATTTATCATTTATTCCTTTAAACCACCTCCTTAGTCTCTCCATTTTATAATCGGAGAGAGATTTGTAAGGTTAAGAAAGTACCACAAAATGACACAGGTGGTAAATGGGGAGGCCAGAATTTGATCACAATAATGCCTATGTTCAAAATCCATGTTCTTTCTACAATGCTAGGTTTCCTTTCCTGTTATTGAAAAAGTTACCTGGCTTATTGGGAAAGCTATTAGAAGCACAGCATGCAAGATTTTCTTCCTCACCACAACACAAGATTTTGGCATCCTGAGTGTCTTCTCCAACTTACCCTTGGGTGAATTCCTAGTAAATGGAATTCTTGTAAGGGTCACTCGGCTAGTTGCTAAGTTCTGCTGGTTTGGGGTACGGTCCTTCCTGAATGTTATGAGTGGAGTCATGTCACCCTGAATTCATATACTGAAGTCCTAAGTCCCAGTACTCTAGAATGTGACCTTATTTAAGATAGGGTCTTTATAGAGATGACCAAGTTAAAAGGAAGTCATTAAGATGGGCCCTAATCCAGTAGGACTTATGTCCATATAAGAAGAGGAAATTTGAACACAGAGACATACATAGAGGGAAGATGATGTGAAAAGACATAGGAAAAGGTGGCCATCTACAAGCCAAGGAGAGAGGTCTGAAACAGGTTCTTTTTCGCAGCCCTCAGAAAGAACCAATGCTGCAAATACCTTGAATTTTGACCAGTGACCTCCAAAACTGGGAGACAATTAATGCCTGTTGTTTAAGCCACCCAGCCTCCGGTACTTGGTTACAACAACCCTAGTAAATGAATACACTGAGGTTGTCAGGAAATGACCGATAGCCAAGAATTATTGTAAGGACCGTTACGGAGACCACGAGTTTATTTCTGCACTATGCCTACATGCCCTAGTGTTCAAAAGCCCAAAACAATAAGAAATACAGCAGATGCCTTCTAAACCAACCTCTTCTTAACTGAGTCACCGGTTCAGGGTGTTTTTGCCCTCTGTGAAACCTACTCTCTGAACTTGCTGAACACTTGAGCTCGTGGGCCACTTTCCAGCGAGCTCAGTCACTTCTGCTCCTGCCTGATGAGGTGTATATTCACCACAATTCATCTGTGTTTGCTCACCAACTTGATTATGCTTGTTATACTTGTTATTGGAATGACCTAATCTTATAATACACAAACTGACGAACTATGGGCGTGGACAGAAAAAGAGTTGTTTCTATGAAAACCAAGCTGAATGCTTGGGCAAGTAGTTATGAAAGTGAGTTGCTATAAAGATCCTTGTCATATTAGGTATGTACAAGACAACTATAAAAGGCTAGGGGGGCAAAAAAAATTATTAAAACCCAGAAGGGTTTTTGTCTTTAAATTGTTTGTAAGGGATTTCAAACTCCTCTTTCGGTTTTCAGGAAATCAACTGAAAATTTCCGGTAGTTTTATCTTGGGTGGGTTTTATACCGGAAAGCCATTGTGGAATGGGGCCCAGCCCCCCAAAAACACCGAAGAAGGCTTAGCCTTTACAAAATGAATGACAAGCAAATGTGCATGGATGTGTTTTAAAGTAAAACAAAATGTTTAAAGTATGTCTAATTGTTGAACAAATCTGTGGCTTGAGATATGTTGCTGCCCATGGATTAGAAGCCTTCTGTACCGAGAACCAGAGAAAAGAAAGGGGTCCTTCCTGTCAACGTACAGAAGAGGAAACTGAATGAAGGTAAGTGTCCTATGCAGCATCACAAGAGGAAGCTGGGACTAGCAGTCAGCTGGTCCCCTTCCTCCAGCTTGGTCACCAGCTCGGTGGGGCTGCTGCTTGCTCTTCCTGTCTCTAGCAATTAACAACACAACTATGCCTGAATCACCCATAAGCTTTTAAATATACAAAGACTTATAATGTGGCGCATTTTAAAATATATACATTTCATATCAATTTACCTTGAAAATGTAAATGCATGCTAAATGTTATAGTTACGCAAGCATATTTATATTAAAGATAAAACTTGAACTACATAAAATACTGAAACATAAAGTAATGCTATAAAACAGGTAGCTGCCTAAATGGGATTTCCTGGCACCATGAGAATGAGAGGATAACCACCATAATAATATTTCAAGGGTGTTCCTTTTTAGATTTCGCTCCAGTCTGCCGCGAAGGAACAGGAAGGAGGTTTGTGGGTGTCATCCTGGGAGGTTGCCCAGGGCCACTCCTGCAGTGTGGCAGCCTCAGCCCGGAGCCTGTTTCCTGCAGGCGCCTTTACCTCCTCCTTCTGGATGACGCTGATCCGCGTCTTGATGTAGGGGAAGGCGTGCATGGTGGTCAGGATGGTGTTCCGCCGGTATTGCTCCTGCAGCTCCCCCCGAGGCCGCCCCTCCAGGGTGAAGGGGGTGGTGTACATGAACCTTCGCAGATTGGAATTCTTCTCAAAGTAGGTTACTCTGTCTTTCATCTCATACTCATCAAAGTAAGGCTCCACAAAAGTAATTTGTATATAGGCCTGAGGGGGAAAAGGCAGGGGAAGGTGGAGATGAGTTATTCTGCAAACAACCACGCAGGGCACAGGGGAAGGGCATGCTGGTACCAGCATAGCAGCACCACCTCTCTGACTTCACAAAAGCACAGAAGCTGAGTGCGTCAGGCAAGACTTCAGCCATCAGCCACACTTACCTCCTCTCCACCTCCAGGGAGAGACAGGACTCTGAGATGGAGAGGGCAGCGTGCCTGTGTGAAGTCAGGTCCACAAGCCACCCTTCTTTACCGATCCAACTGAAAGTCGGATGAAAGTTCACAAACTGCTATTCGGAAGAGACAAACTTTCCTTTTCGGAGCAACCATGACCACTGTACATTTGGTAGAATGGCTAAACTGAAGAAAATTGACAATACCAAGTGCTGGCAAGGATGGAGAGCAGCTGGAACTTTCATACACTGATGGTGGGAATGCGAAATGGTACAGTCACTTCACAAAACAGGTTGGCAGTTTCCTATATAAATTATACTGACCATACATTCCAGTGATCCCTCTCTGATGTGTGTGCCCAAGAAAAATGAAAACTTATGTGTCACACAAAAACCTATATGCAAATGTCAGCAGATTATTCATAATGTACAGAAACTAGAAACAGTCCACATGTCTCTTAAGTGGGGAATGGATAAACAAATGGTGGTACATCCATACAATGGAATACTACTCAGCAATAAAAAAGAACAAACTACTACAGGATGGATAAATCTCAAGTGCGTTGTGCTAAGTGAAAGAAGCCAGACTCAAAAAGCTGCATGATCCTATTTATTTACTGTAGGAATCCATCCATGTGATGTTCTGGAAAAGGCAAAACTGCAGAGACAGAATATAGATCAGTGATCGTCAGGAGCTGAAATAGAGGGAGGGAATGGCTACCAAAGGTCATGGAGAAATTCTGTGGGGTGATGGAATTCTTTCATATCTTGATTGTGGTGGTGGCTACGTGAGTTTGTCAAAACTCATACAACTAAAGAGAAAAAGAGTGAATTTTACTGCACGTACCTCATTAAAAAGTACGCACACACACACACACACACACACACATACACGCACACTGTGAAAAAACACACATATTAAAAAAAAAGTTCTCTTACAAAACAAACAAAAGAAGAATAGCAATGACCATAGACTCTGCAGCACCCACCCACTGAAATGGCTGGGTGAGGTCACTGATCTCAGACCGTAAATCACTATTTAGTGTGATGAAATCTGGTTATAATTTGGGGTTAGATTCTTATTTAAAATTCTCAGGACCTACTTTTGGGCATTTCCAAAGAGGGAAAAAGAGCATCTTGTGCCAGGGATGTCACTGGTGACTACATAGCCTGCATGGCGGGCACACAGCCAATCCCAACTTTCAAAGACCTCAAACATCTCTGTCAGAAGCTTAGCTCAGGCCTTACCAGTTATTGCTTCAAGCCTAGACTAGGGAATATATCTTAAGTGAGCAAGTCTTCTGAACTATGTGGAAAAACAAACTATGAAATTTGGCCAATACCTCTCTACTTGCATCATCTTCTTAATATCCTGGAGGACAGAGCTGAGAGAAGAGTTTGGACTCTTCGTTTTACTGACCAGATGGCAACTGCTCCTCTGTCCCCCAGCCCTTAATAACCCTGAACTTGCATTATTTCCAGCAGCTTAGAAAGCTGTCTCATGAACATATCTGTCTATGAGGTGGGCTGAGCAGGCAGTCATCACTCTATGGTGTAATAAAGAATATATCTAGTCTTCGTTTGCCTTTCCTGGCACAGAGCTTCAAAACCCCTTAGAATTTCCTGAGTGATATAAGTGTTGTTGTTGTTTTTTTATTTTAATGAGGTGATTCTTGCATGGTGAGTCCCTAGGTAGCTTCAGGAAGGGGGCCAGTCATTCAAAAGACCAATCATATGATTAGAGGGTTGGGAGTTGGGGCCAGCCTGATTTCCAGGGGGAGGATAAGGGCTGGAGACTGAGTTTAATAATAAGGTTGATGATGATAATGCTACCTGGATTGGTTAAATTCTGGACAGCAAGGCTCAGTGGAGCTTTCTGGATGGTGAACATATTGACCTGCCTCAGGGGTGACATGCCTGGATTCCATAGGGAGAGGGCATAGACGCTATGGACTCCTTCCCAGGCTTGCTCTGTGTACCCTTTATCATAAAACTGTAATCATTATTACAGCACTTTTCTGAGTTCTGTGTCATTATAGTGAATTATCTAACCTGAGGGGCAAAGTGGAAACCCCCAAATCTGTGGCCATCTGGTCAGAAGTGTGGGTAGCCTGGGGGTCCCATGTGAGTCTGGTGTCTGAAGTGAGGGCACTCTTGTGGAGAGCTGAGCCTGCAACTTGCAGCATGTGACGTAACTCCCGTGGTGAGTGTCAGAACTGTACTGCAGTCCACCCAGTTGGGGTGAGATAGGACACACCCTCACATGAGAAGTGAGGAAACTGAAGTCTAAGCCCTTTGCATCACTCCCCCAACAATGCAGGGACCCTGCATTACCTGGAAGGAATACCTGCAGCCTAAAGACGTTGCAACTAAACGTGGCCAATGAAAACGCTGCATCTTTTTAACATGTTTTAAATTGAGGGTTTAAAGTTTTTCTAAAGATGCAGTAAGGAGCAGTGATTAAGAGCGTGGTTTTGAGGGTAACAGGTCCTGAGTTCGAGTACTGGCTTCAGCACTTACACAATCATGGAAAGTTGCTTAATCTTTCCATACCTCAGTTTTCTCATCTGTAAAATAGAAATAGTAACACCTAGTTCAAAGGGCTGTTAGAGGTTGAAATGAAGCGATGTATATAAAGGGCCTAATGCAGTGCCAGGCATACAATTGGTGTCTAATAAATGGTAGCTCTTATGACTTCTGCCTTTGAGTGTGGTTTCCGTAAAATCTAACCAAAGAGTAGTTGAACCCTACACAAAAAAATTTGGCTGCACTGAAATGACTTGGAGAGCTCAACACAGGAGGTCATTTTATGTTCTTGGGCTCGAACAAAGGGAATCAGAGCCTGATGACTGTATTTTGCAAATTTCCTCCTACCTTGTTAGGATCCAACTTGGTTTTGTCCACAGGGGCAGAGTCTTTTATCACTTCCACAAATTCCGCGCCAAAACATTGACTATAAAATCCCTAGGTAAGAGAAACCAACAGATTATAAAGGTTATTTCAATGTATAATAATGCAACTCTTTGTCTTTCAGAAGTGGAACAAGTTTGGAATACGTATAAGGGAGAATTTTCTCATTGATTACTGAAAGCCTCTCTGATCTAATCAGGCAAGTTCAACGCCTCCTGAGACAAAAATAAAAATATAAGGAAGTCCAGCATTGCAAACTGATACATGCTTCCCTACAGCATGAATGACTCATCTCTATTTCAACCAGGGTCATCATATGTCCTGAAGCAGCACCAGGGGTATGGCACTGTTTCCTTCTTGCCTTTTGTACCCTAGGAACTTGGAGGTCACCAGGCTTTCTAGAATGTGACAAACCACAGTGCATAAGAAGACATAGCATGTACTTCTAGCCCTAAGCTGGGAAAACATATGAAGAAACCAGGTGTCCTGGGCTCAATTGCTAGCTCTCCTTCTCATGAGCTCAATGACTTTGGGCAAGTCCCCCAACCACTCTGGGCCATGGCTTCTCTGAGTCAAATAAGGATGAAAATCCCTCGTCTTATTTGTCATGGGTAGGTAGTATAAGAAGCAATTTGGCAATAAAAGTGTTTTAGGTTTTACAGCCATAAAAGGGCATAAACTCAAAGCAATACCAAGGAGTGGATCTCGGGTTAATTGGTGTCAGCAGCTCAGGGGACCCCAGTTATTCACCCTGAGAGGGTTCTGTTGTGGGGGCACCCCTTGATTTCCTCCTGAATTCTTAGTGTTCGGCCCTTTCAATGTCTACTTTCTTTTTTCTCACTGGTCTCTGTTGTTCCCCTTTTTCTCCAGTCTTTCTTCCGGGAACATGCTACTCTCTTCTGCTACGTTGTAGATCACATGTAAACAGCAGGTTGAACGTGGGACTGCCAGCCCAGGGGTTGGGACACTGACTCTAATTATTCAAAGAGGGGTGCTCCTTGGATCAGCATGAAGAGCTTGCTGTGCCACAGCCCATGCGTGGCTCTGTGCCAGAAGTGGGATGTGTTATCCAGTGACCCCAAAACGATGGCCACAGCATTTTCTAGGTGTAATTCAGCAATCTGGCCAGGTTACCTCAAAGTCAAGGTAATAACCTTCAAGCTGAAGAACTATTATTAAAATTGGAAAAGGGTTTCAAGAAAGCACATGACGTTGATTGAATTTTGGATAGTCTTAAAAAGAAATATTCACCCATAAATTTACAAACTGTGACAAGACTACACAGAATCTTAGGAGAAAACGATCCAAACCCTGCTTTACCTCACGATCTCACCTAATACCTTCATATTATATATGCAATGTGAAAAAATTTACATATAGATCAACGATGAATCCATGATCCTTTGGGTTTTTTGTAATGACCCATTCTAACTTGTTTTTGTCAAGTATACAATGTCAAGCACACAGAGTCGTCACTTTTCTTACCTCTAGCCTATGAGAGATCTCAGGAAGCTTGGTAATTGCAGGCTCTTTGTAAACAAATTCTTGCTCATCCAAATCCCCAAATTTGGATCCATAAAAACCAACTCGGAAGTAGGTTCCAAACATTCTCTTATGACCCTGATGAACAAAATTAAGAAAACCTCGCCTTAGTTATATAATTTATGAGGATCCATCGCGTTGCAAAGGATAGGAGTCTTTTATTGCTCTGTTATAAAGCATGTTATCACTATGGCAAACATAAACAGAAATCAGTCCCTCAAAAAATTTAATATTTATGGAATAAACTTTTGAAATAATAACAAAAGAGTTCCCACAAAAGATTTCTAGGACTTCTTTTAAGTGAGTTTGGAAAGAGGCTCACATTTCCTGGTTGGAAAGTAATTCAAGCTGCCTTCTTTCACACTCTGAATTCTGGTCCTCTCGTCTATTCCCAGCCCTTCTCCGATTGGTAGGTGAGAGCTACAGTGATGATGTGCTCGAGGTAAATCACTCCCTGGAGAGGAACGGGGGGCTAAGCGTCTCTGGGACAGCGTCACCTGCTGCCAGGTAACAGGACCTGTTGGCCAGGGTCCCCAGCTACCTTGCTAATGATGCTGTCAAAAGCCTTCTGCAGCTTGTCATGAGTGGAGGTCAGCTTCCGGAAGTCTCGATGTGCTTCCAGGATGGGGATGACCAGCTTGTAGACCTCGTTCACCGTCTCGTACAACCCTCCCTTGGAAAGAGAAGAACACCAGAGAAAACTTAATCTTTGGAAACTTCAGAAGAGAAACCAGTGTTCAGTACGCCCTGGAGAATGGGTCGATTGTTGGCACCACAATATTTGAGAGAGCAGGAGTGACGTCTGAGCATCTTTGGGACGGTTGTAGCACTGAAACCGAACTAGACACATGCTAAACGGTTCTGCAGGATGATGTTTCCGGGGGAGCTTTTCACAGAGGGAAAGCAGGACAGGAAATTGGCAGCAGAGAACAAGAGCAATTCTAGAAGGTAGCTGCAGCATATGTAAATGTCATCAGGGGTTCCCTGTTGCCAGATGTTCAGTGTATGCCTGAAAGGAGTTAGTGGGATTCTAATGGTTCATTTTCTTGAATTTTGGGGAAAAAAGGAATTTATTGAACAAAAGAAAGATAGTTAATACAATAATCAAAATACACAGAGGTTGTAGGGTGGAAATTTGGAATGGAAAACTAGAAAAGAAAGAAAAATATAAGGATGAAAACAAAATTGGATCAGCCTAATACAGTGAAGTATTAAATATTTACTTGGCTTAAGTTTTGAGAGAGGAGGGAGATTATTAAAATGAAAATGGACAAGAGACTTTCTCTCCCACCCTGAATCTCAATGACTTCATCTATATATGTTTTCTCTAATTAGGAGTGTTTGGACCCAGATTAAGTTAATGAGGGGGATCTCAGTGGCTTCGCTCCCACATTTCTCTGCGCAGGTCCTAGTCGGTGACAATCGGGAGGATGACTCAGCTGTTAGGAAGGAAGACACTGCTTATTTATTTCTTCCCCTCCTCTCCCCTCCCCTTCCCTTTTCCCTCTCCTCTCCTCTCAGTGACTCCACCCCAATCTTTTTCTCTATGAGAGGGAAGATGAGGGAGTGAGAACATGCCCCATCATTTATTGTGCAACCCTGGGCAAGCCATTTCACCTCTCTGTGGCTTAGTTTCCACCCCTATTAAAAGGAATAATCCTGTGAAACTGCGGTCCAGCCAATGAGCATGCAGTGAAAACCAGACTATGCAGTGCTGAAAGGCTTTCTCACCTCCCTGGAGGGCTGATGCAATTTGCATCCATCAAAGTCCTCCTGGGCATCCCCGGCCCTGCACACCCCTGCACAGATCTCAGGAAGTGGGACTGGCTTGTCCATGAAGAATGGCATTCCCAGCACTGGAACTTCAGCCTGAACGTGCAGGCCAGGCCCCGGGACCACTGTGTGCACTCACCGTGCTGAACAGCTCGGCGGCCTGCTCCAGCAGGCCCACCAGGCCGCTCTCCGTGAAGTACCGGCCGGAGCACACGCCATCCTCGTCAGGGGACAGAGTGTCATCGGAGACCGCAGACTCCTCCAGCACGTTGGAGGAAATATTCTGAAAGAGATCACAGTATAAGCCCAGAGGACAGGGGGCAGGACTAAGAAAAGGCACCACAGGGACCCCAAATGTAGGCATGAGGAAGTCACGCTCAAGATCCCCAGTAAGCCTGTGATTATACAGGCCTGTCATTCCCCCAGGAAGAGGCTGCCATTCGTTCTGAAAGGATGCACTGAGCAACTGGTCTTCAAAACTCATATATATTTTTTTTTAAAGATTTTTATTGGGGAATTGGGGGATGGGAACAGTGCTGGGGAGTTGGGGGAAGGGGAACAGAGAAGCCGCTGTCCTTTTGTTCTTCAGTCTAGTTGTGGAGGACGTTGCTTCACTGGCCCAAGTTGGCACTATCATTGCGCTCTTCCCGGGTGAGGCAGATCAGTCGCCGGCTTCTGGACGGCCGCTCACTGCGGCTGCTGGCCGCTCACGCTGGCTGCTGGTTACACACGGTAGCCCATGGCAACCCACGGCAGCAGGAGATGCAGCCTACGCCGACCCCGGTGACTCTCGGCAGCCCAGTTCCAGGTTTAGCTGTTGTTCAGCATCTTAGTTGTAGAGGGCAGTGTCACTGGCCCTCATATGTGGGATCCGAACCGGGGCCCTCTGGCGTCCCAAGCCAGCTCTCAACCACTGGGCCACTTGGCTGGCCCATATTTTTTTCTTTTTCACTATGAAGAGATTTACAAAGGATACGTACCTCCATGTAACAACAGTTGAGTTATTTTAGTGAAATAACCCTAACAGGCACCCAGTGGGGGTCATGGTTTTTAAAAGGCAAAGGCCAAATAACAGTTGACTGACTCCTTGTTTCGCCAGATGAGTGAACCTCTCACTTTTGGGGGTTTTTCCCCTGAAGAATGTTGCTACTACTGACTTGACTTTTAGGTGGATAGCCGTGATATTATAGGACAACAGTAAATGAGAATGCTTTCTTTATGGAAATTTTTATGGTGATGTAGCAGTTATTCTTTTCCTTCCCAAACATTTTCTTCCTTTCTGCATACTTTTCCTTTATATAAACTACAGAGTTTAAAGTCTCTAGCAGAGAATCCAGTGACCAAGGCCAGGGCTAGGGTGAACCCAGGGCACAAAATTTAGGGAGGCACTCATTCTCAGGGTTGTGTAATGTTGGCTGTGAACTTGCTTGACCCTGAGAGTCAGTGCTTCCTTAAATTCTGTGCTTTATGTGCCTCACTTGCCTCACCCCAGCTCCAGCTCTGGCAGTGACTCCTACTCTTTTTTTAAATTTTTTTTTTATTTTAGTGACTCTCATACACTTGACAGATCAAGAGTCATTTTCTTCCACCTGTCTCACAGCTGCGGAAGAAATGTATATGGGAATGGGAAATCTTTCTAGCTTAGAAATTGCAAACAGGTAGCACACATGCCACTCCTTCCTATTTCTGCACGCATGGCAGGCATAACTAATCAATTATAGCACTCTTTCCCTGAAGCTTGGATATAGTCTCAAAATTCTTCTCAGCGTAGTACTCTAGTCAGTCATTATCAATGGACCAAAGTTGGCTTTTGAAGTAAAATTTGCCAGCCTCCTGGCTTGGCTAGCAAGATCAAGTGAATCAACCTTAGCAATCAAGGAAAAGAGAGTAGTCACAGTCCTATATCTTCACAGCTAATGTTGTAATGTAGTTTTAGGAATATAGAATCTTTTGTGGCCAGTCTTTCTTTCAAACCTTGTCTTTCTCTCATAATGTTTCTGAATTGGAGATTAAAAAAAAAGGTCCTAGCGATTCAGATGAAAGAATCTAATAATCCCCCAAAACAAATACTATTGGAATTGTATGCAACTTTCTACATGTAGAGGAACAGATCTGAAGTTATGCAGCCTTATTAGCTATAGTCAGAGGGAAAAGATTCTGGGCAGACTTTCCTGGCTTCAGAATTAGGAGGTAAAAGTAACAGCAGTATCTCAGAATGTATCTATATCCACATTTGTGGAATACATATTATACTCTGGGGCATAGAATTTCAATGATCTTAGTTCCTTGGAATTCAGTGGCCTCAATGTTATTATCCTTGAACAGATTTATTTAGCTCCAGTTTATAATTCTTTTCCAAAAGTTCAAGTTTATTGGAGCAGAAAAAAGTTGAAAACTAAAGAACAGAATATTTAAGAAATTAACTCTGGACATCTGTTGTGGATGCTGCCAGAATTCCTTTATCTTTCTATAAAGCAAATCCTCCTGGGGAACCAACCAATCATTACTCCAGGTGTGGATCTCAACTCTGGCCCTGTCAATTTCATTTCTCATTCCATTTCTCTGGCTATTATGATTGGTTCAGGCATGCACACATTACCTTATCAGAACCAATAGGATGCATTGAGACTTTTTCAGCAACTACAAGACATGAGGCACCTTTCTATTCTCCTGGACTTGAACCTAGGATGGTGTAAACCTAAATATTTCTCAACAAGTATAGGAAGCCTGTGAGGAATGCAGCCAACATCACGGAAAGCAGAGACAGAAAGTGGTGATGACACTGAGGTCTGATGACATTGTTTGGGCCCTTAGGTCCAGTTTGGCAGGTGCTACTCCAGGCTCACCTCCCTCA
>NW_017731685.1:1900454-1918489 GCF_001890085.2 Hipposideros armiger | reverse complement strand
TTAATGAAACAAGAAAAAAGGATGATACAATTCAACATTAAGTGATAAACCTAAAGATTTACTGGGAATTGAAAGACAAGCACTTGTAAGATTCATCTTTGATAATATCAAATAGCCAAAATAAATCTAATGAAAGAAGCAGATACATCTAAAATGATTTTTATAACTTTCTTTACTTGTATGTGCTTCAAAACCAATGTGATCTTTTTGTGCTTTTTGGATGAGAATTTAATTTTTGGCTTAGATAACAAATACTTCTGAGTTGAAAATAAAATATATTTGCTGAGACTAAAAAGATGGAATAGATTTTTTTGTTATTGAAGACCATAAGAAAAGAGGAGTTAATAATAACGTGAGGCGATCCCCAGTGTGGCAGGTGAACAATGTTCTAGGAAATCAGAAGCTCTTGGCTCCACCAGCAATAGTTTCAGTGACTTATTTTCTGAGCCTGTGACAGTGATTTTGAATGGTCCTCTCCTTCTGGTTCACACAGCATCACAATATTGTGTTAAATAATAATAAGACAATAGTAAGAAAAAGCCTTTTATAACATCAGCCATGTAAATTCAAACAAGAATAATACAGACACTTGTAAATGACTTTGTGAGTCTGGCTTGAAAAGAGCTGCATTACTGTACTATATTGTTCATGGTTTCAGGATTGGTCATTTCGACCAATGATATCTCTTTTAAAAAAGGACTCATAACACTTTTGTTTTCTCTAAAGACTATATTAAGCTATTTAGCAGCAACAGTCCAAGTGGCCACTGAGCTTCCTACTGAGCCTGAACCAATATTCAGGCCTGGCAGACAATTTCCTTTTGCTCGCTATGGGTGATACTCAGCTTATCCTAAGAAAGTATTGATTCAGCCCCTTACCCCTTTCCCTTTGGTTCTTTCTTGATTTTCAGATTAGAGAGTGGGGTACTACAGAGCTGTGGAGTGTAATCCAGGGAATGGGCCATGAGGGAAATCATTTCTCCAACCGTTTGGGAAATTTTTTTCACGGTTGTCAGCAAGCACACTGGGTCAGCTACGAGTCTTTGAGAAATAATTTGAATAACCTTACAAAAATTGCTATCTCAGTTTCTTTATCCGTGAAGTGGGAGTAATAACATCTTCCCTGTCTGCCTCATTGAGTGATGGGGCGGTCAAATGCAATCATGGATGTGAAAGTGCTTGGGAACGTCTGAAGTGCCTACTGGCTCTACATTTATTGTGAACAATAATTAAAAAAAAAAAAACCCAAAAACCAAGATGATGCAATTATAAGAGGCAAACAGAACACACTGAAGTAGGTTTTTCAGTGTTGGCATTATTGACATTTGGGTCCAGATAATTCTTTGAGGTAGGAGCTATCCTACGCATTGCAGGATGAAAATTTCGCAGGATCCCTGGCTTATACCTACTAGATGCCAGCAGCAACCACCCTCCCACCCCCAGTTGTAACATCCCAAAAATGTCTCCATACATTGTCAAATGCCCTCTGGACTGGGCTGGGGGAGCAAAACTGCCCCCAGTTAAGAGCCACTGCTCCTCACCTGAAAGCTGACGCTGCCCACGGGCAGGTAGCTGCGGTCCTCCAGCATGCTCAGATACTCAGCCACTAGGGCAGCCGCGTGCACCAGGCACATGGCAGCCTCCGTGTAGCACTTCTTCTTGGTGTGTTTCTCCGCCATGTTCTGGAGCCAGGTCAGCCGCAGATCAGGAGACGTCTGGTAGCTCTTGGCAATTCTGAGGACAGAGTGAGAAAGTTTCAAGGACAACGGGCTAATCACACTGTTTTTCTACTGCGTACGGCCACTTTTTCTTCTAAGAATATTTTTTCCCCCCAAGAGTTTTGCCGACATGTTCAGAATATGAGAGAAAGGGCCGACGTTTATCAGGCCAGGTGTTTTCATTCCATGTCTAAGGTGTTCTGAGTCCCAAGCAATAGCATTTAATGAAAACTTTATGGGAAAATAAAGACTTGATAAAATGATAGCTATTTCAAAGGATCTCTAGCAATTTTCTCTCTTTTCTTTCCTTTCAAAGTGAAAGAACACAAAAGTACTACTCGTCTTATTTCATATCAGAATAATTTTGCCTCTGTAACTAGTTTTTTCCTGAACGAGGACTGTAAGGCAAAGTTTTAAACTAGAGTAAAATATGATTTTTAAATAAAACTGTACATGTGTGTCTGAATATAATTGTAAAAAAATCATATAGGAAATAATTCATATAACAGTTGATAGTTCCTTTATCTCATTCTATGGTAAGTAGAAGACAGTGTTATAAAATAGGTGCCTTATTTTAAATTAGGGAGATCTTTCTTATAACTTGTACATGAATGAACTCACTCTGAATGATTAATTTCTACCAATTTCTATATACAGTTTTGGATGTCATCCAAAACAGTGTGCCCACATGGCCTCTAATAATTATATTAATAAGAACTCCACAGTGACAAGCTCTAGACGCTCAAGTGACATCCTTTTGATTTTATCAGAAAAGTTTACCTGTACATGAGGTCCATAAGCATCTCAGGATCTTCCTGAAATTCCCTCATTTTCACCGTGTCATATAAGATGCTATTTAGATTGCAGAGAAGTTCCTCCACCTGCAAAAAAGTGTACACCCCCAAATAATCTTGGCTTTATCGTCCATGGTAATGAGTTAGGATTGCATTGAAAGTGCAAGAGGCAGGCATGAACAGGCGTCTTTCAGAGAGTAGAGATTGTGGGTGGAGGGGAGTCTAGACTGGGTCCTCTGCAGCCTTCATCTTCCCAGGTCCAGATGCTTTGAGGCCCAGGAATGAGCTGGCCCTGGGGAGCCATGAATTAGCCCTGAATCCTTATACTACGTTCCCTCTCGATTACCTTTTTGTTTAAATTAGTTTGAACTAATTCCAGTTATTTGCAAACGGAAAAGCCCTTAACTGTAATCTGGAACACCAGGGCTTTTTATACCAAGTAGGAGGATGGAGATATATATATATATATATAAAACAAAGGGTGCCAAAAACGTATACACATTGTAAGAAAGGAAAACTACTAAAATTGTACTACTCAATATATACCAATAACAAAAGATGAATACAAGTCACGTTTGACTTTTGCAATTACATGCGGTGCTCAAAGTGGTTACCATCAGCGTCCAGACACTTCTGATTATGGCAAACTACTGCTTGAGCAACATTGACCAAAGTGTCTACTTGTACACATTTTTTTGGCACCCCCAGTCTATATATATAAAATGTAAAATAACATATTATATATTATTATATACTATTTATATATTTTATATATAAATATATAACCATATATTTTATACAGTTATATTGTACATATATATATCTATATAGATAGATAGATAGATAGATATACATACACACACACACACACACACACACACACACACAAGTTTATAATTGGTTGATTTCCAACCCATGCATGATATAAGGCCAGCTCTGCAGTCTACCTGGACAGGGAAAGGGGTGCTCTGCATGGCTTTGTCCTCTTCTGCATAGGCCAAAATTGTCCTCAAGGATCTTCTCAGGTGCTCCTCATTAAAGTCTGATGCTTTGCCCACCAAAGATGCCAGAGACATGGTTACTTGCATCTTTACTCTTGCAAAGTTCTGCATCAGAAAAAAGAAAAAATGGAACAAATCAGAGGCCCTCAGCTAGTAGATAATTGAAGGCAGTAGAGCCTGACACCAGTAACTCTCCCAATGTTTCTCTTACCCAGTCCCAGTCATCCCCTTCTCTCTTAATGAAATGTGGGTATACTCTGCACATGATTCATATTGCTGTTTAAATGGTTTAAATGGATACCACTCTGACATAAATCTGTCAGCTCCCTTTAAATTTTCATTGAGGCCAGGGCGGCGTCCATGCTGCCAGGCTGGAAGGTTCCTACAAAGCTGGGTCACAGGATGTCTCCTTCTATGCCAAGATTCTTCCTCTTAGGACTCTATGTAAACTGCAAAAAGGAAGAGGATCTCCATGCCCAGGATTTCTAAGATTTTGGACTCTGGGTCAGCAGTGTCTATTGGTTTCTCCTTTCCTTCCAGGTCCATGGAAAAATATGACTACCCTAAAGGCCCCTGAGGAATGTCTTAAAGGCTTTTTAACAGTTATGCTTAATATATCCTGAGGACACTGCCTTTCTTCCATGAGCCAATTTATCTTTTTAATATCACTTGACCATGCTCTTAACAAGACCACAAATGAAAATTCCAAAAGAACATACCAAAATCTAGACAAATGAAGGCAAAAGTTGACTTTTGCAATAAAACTGAACTCCAAAGGCTGCTCAGCTTCTATTATAATATTAAAACTCAGATGTTGAGGACAATGATTATTTCAAATTCTTTTCCACAGTCAATCAGAATTTAGAAACAGGACACACTCTTTTGAATTCTTAACCTGCCTGTTGTTTTTTCTTCCCACAGATGACAACTTTTAATTTACATATATATATATATACATATTTTTTTTTTTTTTACTGAAATACATGTGGAAACCACTGTATTCATCAGTCTTGATATTCACTTTTGGATGCCAATTCAAACAAAAGCTGCTCTCTGTCTATATACTCAATTGTCTCCTTCACACAGGACAGAAGTCAATTGCAATCCTGTAAATTTTTCCTTAACCCATGCTTTGCACTGACTTTACTGATCCTGGGTCACCCCACTGGTCTGAGCTCTTACACTGGTGGCTCCAAAGCTGAACCTCATGAGGAGGTACAGGGTGGCACAGGCTTGGCTCCGGGTGACATCTATGCTGCTGCTGCAGTGGTGCAGGACACGCTGACACAGGTCTGCACACTGCTCCACCTCCTCCTCAAACAGCAAGTCGCCAAACTAGGAGAGACACAAAAGGCCATTAGGCATCGCTTGGCACTTTCACACACTTTCTGGACTGGAGGCTTGTTGAAATACGCAAATGTCTGCTTGGACAAGCAAAAAGCCCAGAAGAGTTAAATGCACTGCTCCATAAAGATAATGAGCTACTTGAGTCAGAAGGTGAATTGAAGCAATGGAGTGACTTAAGATTTAATTACGAGCTGCACAACTAAGATCAGGGCTGCATAATTAATCGCCCTATTAGCCAGGTTAGTTTTTTTGTGACTGGCAAAGTCACAATTCTGAAGAGATTATCCTGAATTTACTGGGTTCCCTGGAAATGACTGGTGACTAAGACAGCGAAAATGATCCTGACAGATGAGCAGAATTCCCCTTTCTAAAAGCAAAAGAGCCCATGTAGAAGGTACCAACTGAGATGTTCAGCAAAGGAGGAGAAAGTAAACTGCACTAGACCATTTTACCTAAGGAATACCTACATTCTTCAGGCCATGAGAAATTTATTTATAATTGTCCTGTCATTTTATAGCATGATACTTGGTAAGACTCACAAATGGGACTCATGTATAGGACTTTAATTTCACTAAGATGCGCTATGAAAGAAAAAGGGTGAAAGGCAAGGTCACTCCGTTGCTTTGTGTTCTCATGTCTCTAGTGAGTGGCCACCGCAAATTTCTGCAGCTCAGCCCACATTTCAAGGGTGAGAGCCCTGTTCTTCCGCTCCATGGTGAGTCTCCGCAGAAGCAGTGCATCTGCTTTCTTCCTGGGGAGACTCAAGGCCTATACTGCAGGGTCCCTTAATACAGTACTCTGTGGGTTCTGGTGCTGCTGATGGGAGAAATGTGAAGCCAGATGAGAATCTTAATTAAGGGTAAGAAGACATGCATTCCATGTTTACCTTGGCAATGAGAGCTCGGAGTGTTGCAAAGCAGTGAGTCAGGTAGGTGGTGCTCTGGTCACAGCTCAGAGAATTCACCAGGACCCTGAGAACACCTCCCAGCAGGCTGTCTTTACAGTCCAGAGCTGAGCTTGCCTGGGGGAACAGAAGAACAGCATCATTGAATCCCTGTGCTGGGCCAGTGAACTGAGGGGAGAAGATGCAAGTAGATACTTGTGAGATGCTGAGATGCTGTAGACACAGAGAGGCTGAAGTTCCATCTCTGTCTAGGAGCTTAAGGGTTTGGTAAAGCACCACACAGATCATACATTACCATGTGAGCTGAAGACTTATTTCCAAGCGGGACTTACTTCAAAACGCCCAAATGAGTTGGGACGTATGCCTAATTCTGGGCTGCTAAACTAAATTCTAAGGTACACCTGCCCCCATGCTGGGCAATAGCTTTTGGAATGTTCTGTCTTTATATACAAGGCACAGCTCTCCTTGTGAGCTTCAAAACACAACTATGGGCTTCCCAACACAATAGGGCCTGCTGGATGGCAGTGATGTTTCTAAATGAAGCTTGTTTATCAGCTACAGTAAAATTAACACCACCAAAGATAACAAAAAAGAAGTTCCGGCTTTCTTTGAAAATAGCAAAAAAACATTTTGAGGACGGGTGTCAAGTATACAGCCCTCAAAGTAGTTTTGTATAAAGATATAATAATCAATGTAATGCCAAGTATCTAAGTTATCAAAGATACAACACACTTTTTGTCTTTATTTTTATACAATAATTACCTTGATTTTACACAACTTAAAAGTTGGACACCTAAGGTGCCACTGTGTTTCATCGATATTTCTTCTTCTAGCCCTAAAAAGTCTAATGAATGATTTCTCATTGGAAACATGTAAGGACTCATTTTTTTCAGGTTAACTAAACACCCATTAACACCTCGATGTCTTGGGAATTTTCGGAAACGTTCACTTAGAAGATGAAATTGTGTGACAAATTGTATTACTGCCACGTCCACAGTGACACTACAATTTTCTACAGCAAGGATGGCAAATTCATGGCATAAATAACTTAACTTCATTAATTTGTACAAAACAGGCACATGCTGGGTTTGTTTTTTTTAAAACCTAATCCAGTCATAATCTTAGCTCCTCTACCAGACATCAATCATAATTCAACTGGAGTTGGCCCATCAAAACAAAACAAAGCAAAAAAGAAACTAGCTACCATCCCCATTTTGGATACTGAACTCTAAGCCCACCGCCCACATCATAAACTTGATACACTCAGGCACATTTAGCTACAAGAGTCAGTTTATGAAGTCACTCATTCCCAGTGAACAGCAAGTCACAGAAGCCTAAAGAATGTTCATTATCTCTGGAATTTGTAAGTTGGACACGAGTGTAAATAGTCAACTGCCCAACTTCATTTTTTTAAAAAAAAGGCATTTTGGGATCATGTTTAATTCTTTTCCAAGTTTCCATAAAGAATTCTTTATTAAATCCCAGTAAACATCTTCATGTTAAATAGATCAGGTGTTTGTTGTCCTCACCTGGATAATGTTTTCCTGCATGTCAAGGATGATTAAATTTGCTTCTGTAGCTAGATTGCCACTGATCAAGGCTTCTTGATCTAACTCTGCCTTTGTTCTAAGAAATGATAAAAAAAAAAAAGGTCAAATTAAAGCACATATCAAACCTGGCCATATCCCAAGGATAGCAATCTATGCAACAAGTCATAAAGAAAGCCTCTGAACAGTCAGTCTTGGAGTGAATACAAAGCAGTTAGCTACAAGTACCTAAGGCGTACACTGGCTTTCTGTGATTAGTGTCTAAAAACTTTTCTAGGTGAAGTCTCCAGGCCATCCTCATCACCTCTATTATGAATAATGATGACAATTATGGAAATAACAGAATAGGTAGAAAAGCAATTATTGGCTGTTACTAGCAATTAGGCTTGCCAGTCAGACTGCTGCTAAAGCCTCGGGACCATGCCTGTATGTCATGCCTGGGAACCATCTCCAGATCTGAGCCAAGGAAAGCCTCTGCAACAAGCTGGAGGGAGCGAAACTGGGTGTGATGTGAATCTGGCAAACAGCGATGCTACTGGATTAGGAAAGGGTGATGATGCTTCAGAGCCCGGTCTGGGAGGAGTCAGTCTCCTGACTTCTCAAAGACCGCCGTGGGGTTGCACAGTCAAGTGCGGGCCTTTGTCCTTTTCTAATGGGATGCATGATTGCCTTCTTGTGGGTAACCTCCTACTGGACGTTACTGGTTATTACTCAGTAGGGGATGGGAAATTGCCTGGTGCTGCTCCTCTGTGAGGTTTCTTCATTTTAAGGAATCAGAGTGAAACTGGAAAAAGGATATTTTGCATCATCTAAATTTGGTTGCTAGGAAAGGGAAATGTAAAGAATTGACTTTCCCGGGCCGGCCTAGTGGCACGTTGGTTAAGTGCTGGCTTGGGACACCAGAGGACCCCGGTTCAGATCCCACATATGAGGGCCAGTGACACTGCCCTCTACAGCTAAGATGCTGAACAACAGCTCAACCTGGAGCTGGGCTGCCGTGAGTCCACTGGCGACGGCGTACTGCAGCCCCTGTGGCAGTGGGTTGCCATGGGCTACTGTGTGTAGCCAGCAGCCAGCATGAGCGGCCGTCCAGAAGCCGGCGACTGATCTGCCTCGCCCGGGAAGAGCACAATGATGGTGCCAACTTGGGCCAGTGAAGCAACGTCCTCCACAACTAGACTGAAGAACAAAAGGACAGCAACTTGTCTGTTCCCCTTCTCCCAATTCCCCAGCGCTGTTCCCATCCCCCAATTCCCCAATAAAAAAATCTTAAAAAAAAAAAGAATTGACTTTCCCAAGATGTCCCAGTGGCCAGAATGTTAGCACAGGGGTTGGGGTGTCATGATGGGAATTCAAAAGTCTTGGGCCCAGGTCACCAGCTCATCTTGAGTCCTCTTCACCCAATAATGGGGGCAGTGCTGTGGCTCACATGCCTTCGAGGGCTCAGAATAAATAGTTCCCTTTGTTTTAAATGTTTTCACGCTTAAGACAGGCTCTTTGGTCCCAAGCTGCTCTACATTTTTTTCTCATTCCCCAAGTGATAATATTCATGTAAAATGCATGAAATATAGAAGCTACTTTTTATTCATTTACTGGCAGGTTTAGATTTAGAGCAACACTATCCAACAGAAACATAATAAGGGCCACATAGGTCATTTTCTGTTCTGTAGTAGCCACACTAAAAAAAAAGCAAGAAGAAACAGGTGAAATTAATTGTAATATATTTTATTTAACTCCATAGATCAAAAAATATTGTCAACGTATAATCACTATAAAAATTACTGATGCGATCATTTACGTTTTTTTGTTTGCACTGAGTCTTCAACATCTGGTGTGCATTTTTCTCTTACATGACTACTGTGGCTACTATGTTGGACAGTGCAGCTCTAGAGTGCCCTAATTTGTTTTTTTCCCCCAATTTTTTTAGTAATACACATTACATAAAATGTACCACCTTAACCATCTCTAAGTGTACAGTTCAATAGTATTAAGTCTGTTCACATTGTTCTCAACCATCAGCACTATTAACCTTTTCTTTTTTTAAAAAAAGCGCCTATTAACTATTCCTTTAAAATAGGTTCTCAAATCTGGTTCTCACATTTGCCTGCACAATAGAATCACCTGGGGAGCTTTACCAAATACTGATTTCTGGGTCCCACCACTGGAGACTCCAAATTATTTGGCCGTGGGTACATCTGGCACTGGAAGTTTTAAAAGCTTCCTGGGTGGCCCAGGTTGAAAATTACTGCTCTAAGACAAAGAGAGCCAAAATAACTGAAAAGTGATCTGAAAGAAAAAGGTGAAAGACCCACTATAATTACAAAAAGTTTTCCAAATAGCTAAATTACACAGTTAAAAAAAAAAAAGGCATCATCCCAAAGATCTGCAGAGGTGAATCCTTAGCTCTGACAGTGAGCCACCCACCAGGTAGCTCAGGGCTGAGAACTGGCCTAGAGAGAGACTTGGAAAGCCCCGCATGTAAAGGCTCAGAGTGGTGCTGTTTCTGCAGGCAAAAGGGAAAGGTTCCCCAAAACATCAATTTACAGCCCATGCAAAATAGGCCTTGTTAGACTCTACTCTTAATGTCATAGAGTAGATGCCCTAACCAGTAGATACCCTGTGCATTTCTGTAACACCTACTGCATGCACAGATTAAAAAAAAATTTTTTTTTTAATGTTTATTGCCTGAAATAGAACTTATGGACTCTCAGAACCCAATATCTTATAAATCAATTCAGGGGACTTAAAGCAAGAATAATAAATCCAATACAACTGGATATTATTAATAAGACCAATAACGGCTATTGAAGTAACATCTATTATAAAAATGTGTTTATCTCTTTAATGTTTTAAAATAAATTAGGTTCCCAATATTCCTATAAATGGACCAGAATGATGCATTCTTATGACAGCGACAAAGATAGTAACATATTTATTTACAAAACAACACTGCTACTCAAGTTTGCCCCACCCTCCACTCCCTTAGGATGGGTGCTTCATACACCATTGGGATACCCTTCCTATGCCTTATCAAGTGTGTGGTTGGGGGTGTCTTTAGCTGTGTAATGTTTTGCTCAGTGAACCCTGAGATTCATTAGGCTATCTGCTGCTAAGAGGAATGGCAGACATGTGGTATATATTCAACACACTTAGTTTTATGCCCTCATATATCCAGAATATTGCACATATATATATATATCACATACTGCAATCCAAGCAGGATTTTTCCTCTTTCATTTCTTTATAATTTTTCTGATAATACACATCATAATACATACATCGTAGGAAATACAGCAAAGTAAAAAGAAGGAAACACCAGTTACTTCAACACCCAAAGAAAACCACTGTTAATATTTTGAAAAATTTCCTTCCAGTCTTTTGAAAATATATTTATTATATGTAGTGAGAGATTGAAGATTCTACTCTAAAACCAAGTGTCTATCCTGCTTTTGCTTACTTAACATTATATCATAAGCATTTCCCATGTCAGTCAAATGATTTGAAAACACTTTAATGCCAAACTAATATTTTCTTACCTATTTCCCTATTCTTGAGCATTTAGAATGTTTCCAATGTTTTTAAATTATTACGTAATGCTGATAGAAATATCCCTGAATATATATCTTTGTACGCATTTCTGGAGTAGAAATATAAATTGAAATCATGTGGTTTTGGGTAACCTGTCCTGTCCCAATCAGCAGCTTTTGTTAAGCTATCTGAGATTGCTAAATATTAGTTTTGTTTTAAATGCTTATCAATGTGATAAATATTGAAGAGCTGGAAATCATAATTCCTTTTACCTTTGATTCTACCAAGTCCCTGGATGTACTGAATTTACACAGATAATGATGATTCATTTTCTTACCCTTGGAAGGATGTAGTTGTTTCAGTAATACAAGTAGCCTGGGAAAAATAGTTTGGAACTTTAGGTAAAAGTAGCACAAAGTTGTTGAGTGACTCACTTATCTAGTTTCTCATTAGCTTGCCGCCAATGTGTCTGCTCTTTCTTCCATCTCAAATTTTCACTTAGGCATGAAAATCGGTCATTCCCTAGGAGTTAAGAAATGCATGATAGGAATTTGATTAGCACGAAACTCTCCAAGATAACCAGACGTTCCATAACAAGCTCAACTAAGAGGCCTCAGCGCTACTTCTCTGGCTAATTAGAGTCCATGCTGGATGCTGGAAGGAGACAAAGCCCATGTCCATGGCAGGCTGGCTTGCTTTTGATTGATAAGCTAGAGCTTTAGAAGAACCCCTGCCTCTCTGGAGTGCTGGTGACCATGTTTCTCATGAACACAGAGCTCCAGTGAAACTCTGGAGGTTCTCGCTGAGTTATTGAAAAGGATAATGGGGGTGTCAAATGAAGGTGCTCAACCGTCCCTGAAAAAGCCGAGCTCCCTTCAAGTTCCCAGCCACTGTGTCCCATTGCACAGAATGAGCAGTCACTCTGATTTACCTTAACACAGTAAAGAAGACCGAGGGTGGGTGAACACTTCGCTCTATTCCACAGTGATGAGCTCAGCTTTTTTGAGGTCATTCCTAGTATGGTAGGATCCCTGGAGGACTGAAACCCTCTGAGACCATCGGGTGGATTGGTTCCATTCTAACAGTGCCCTGAGTGATTTGGGGAGATGATCTTGGAACCAGAACCATCTATTGCCTTGACTTTGCTCTATGCAGGCTAGTCAAATATCCCGTGGAGAGGCTTGGCCTTGAGCAAGACACCATTCATCTCACCCTACGACTTACATGCTTGGATGTGACCTTTTATCGCCGACAAGTTTTAAATAGAAGATGCCATTTGGGGAGGCATTCCCAGGGTCCCTGTGGTCTCAGGAAGGCAGCTGTCCCTTAGAGGCACGGGCGAACATGACACACCTCATGCACAGAATCCCAGAACGTGCCTATCTCTATTACCGTAATGTCTTAAGAAAGTGATGGTGTCTATTCACGTGGGGAGGACATTGCTTCCCACAAAAGGTGCAGAACTCTGACAGAAGGCAGAGCAGGGCAGATTCAACACACCTGTAACCCGCCGGCGCATCATCTCCCCTCTGGCGCCTTCCCCGCGGAGCAAAGCCTCTTCCAGCCTGGCCTTGACATCCCTCGACTTCTGCAGGACTTGGGTACTGACTTTGTCAGAACTTGGCTTTCCCTGGACAGGGAAGAGACAGAAAGACACTTAGTTTGGTGAGATCTCTGCCCCTGGGGAGAATCCTCAACACAGGGCACCCATGGTGACATCACCCAGTTTGGACATGTGCTCCCCAGAAATGCTATTCTCGGGGATCCCTTGACTGAAATCCTGTTAACAGGGATATGGTGCCTCTCTGCAGATGGCAGGGATCCTTTCCCTGTGGAATTATCATATCTAGGTAGGTTATACAGATAGAAATAGGTTACGGATTTTAACACAGAAATAAAAAAAAGTACTGCTGCCTCCACTGCCCAAGCGAAGAGGAGCAGCAACAAAACAGGATGGAACTTTGGAGATGAGAGCTAGTGTCAAACTGAGGCACTCCACAACTTACCTTGTACTCAAAACATGAGACACAGATGAAAAGGAGGTCTAAAATCCTGTTGAGTTGCATCGATGGCAGGTCAGCAATCCACTTCCTAATGAGGCTCTGATCTGCATTTTTCATGATCCAGAGGAAGCAAATCATGAGGTTTCGGGTTGTGTCGGCATTCAGCATGTTGTACTGCTTGTAGGGCTGGAAGCAGGCAGATTGGGAGACAAATGCAGGGGAAGACGTTGAGCAGCAGGAACATTGAAAGTTTAAGGGATGCTAATCTCTTAGAACACAGTAACTGTACTTCTTCCCTGGCTGGGGATCTTTTCCCAGGAACTCTGCCTTTCCCAGGTCTGGGGTGCTCAGCAAAGGGGCTTACTCAGGGCAGTAGTTATTTGAGGCAGGTTTTCAGCCACATCACTGTGGGAACCCTCCATCTCAGGAGCACTTTGGTCTGGTGGTCTGCCTGTGACCTTGACCACCCCTCCTCCGATCTCAATGATAACAAGGGTCCCCCATGCTGCTAAGATCGCCAAATATTTCTCCTTCAATCTGGACACAAGACAACTTATAGCAGAGTCTTGTAGCAGAGAACTAGCCTGGCTGGGTTCCAGGCACACCCTAACTGTTCAAGATTTAGCTCCTTTGTCAGAGTCCAAAGTATAATATAAGGATCATGAACTGCTCAGCAAATTAATCAAATCCATAATTTAGTGGAGTCCTCTGTAATGGGACTTTAACCACGATTTATGTTTTCCTGGGGGTGTGGGTGTGGGGGTTCAAGTTATTTGCTTTAATACTTTGGCCACAAGTGTTCATTTTAGAATGCTGAGCACACTTTCTGTTACTCATCAAATCAACACAAAGAACAATATGTGGCTGCACCCTTGGTTCATGTGGCGTAGCTAATATCCAGTGAAATGTAGTCGTGAAATTGCAATGAGGTATTTGTCAGTGTGTGAGGGGAATGTTGGTTTCGGATGAGAATGATAGGGCTCATGAAGTTACTTTACCGTTAGTTTGTCTGAGTATGGTGACAACAATGTACAAAATCTTTAGATATAACTTCACAGGGCATATCTTCTAACAGGTGAGCTTTGGGCATTTGCCCTTAGATCAAATAACAATGTGAAAGGCATACGCCACCTCAAGCAGCTAACTTTGGTAAGATGGACATTAGAAAGGTGGAGGAGGTCATAAAACCCAATATTTATCACACTGCAGAATGAGTGATGTCAGCTTTCAAATGTCTTTCCTCTTTCTTACCTCTCTGCCCTCCATCTCTCATGGGGGTGTACTGGGGATAGGGGGTGTCCAAGTGCTGGAGGGAAGAGGAGAAAGTCATCCAGCAAAGAAGAGTTAGATGTTGATGTTGCCTTTCCAGGACAGAGCCTAGGTGTGTTCTTTGCAGGATACATTCTACACTGAAATGCTAAGTTAAATTAAGCTGGAGGATGCAGCCCTATCTTGAAAAAGGGACAGTCAGGGCGCATCAAGGAACAGAGATGGATCATACTTCAAGTGAATCAGAGGTTGTATTCCTGGAACAGCTCCTCTTTAAACCCACAGAGTTTGTGCTAAGAACAGAGCCAAACAACTGTGCTTAGGGGCTCTGGGAGCCTATAAAAGCTGAGAAGTCTTTTGCTTACAGATGTTTACCAAGCGACCAGCCCTCTTCAATCTTTTTTTTGGAGGCAGACACCGTATGAATAATAAATACACAGAAGAAACACAGCTCAACCCTCCCACCAGAGGGAGCCTTGCTCTAATCTTCTGCAATAATCTCAGATTTCCCAAGTTCGCCTCTTTCCTGGTATTCTGAGTCTTGAACTCGGCACCACTGAGACTGCCCGAATTTGATCTGTGATTCTCTCTCTGCAGCCAGAACCCTGTCTGACTGTGTGCAGCCTCACCTGCACCACTTCCCTCCACAGCTGTCAGCCTCACGATGACTCCTTCCAGCATTGAGCAGTAAGGCAGAAATCTCCCTGCCTGCTCCAGGGTGGGTTCTGATAGGTGAACGTAAGAACGAGCCCAGCAGAAGATGAGAAAAGACACAAAATAAAAAAGAAATGAGAGACATGTGCAGCATACCAAGTAAGACAGCATTGTCCCACTAGTCTTCAAAATGAACTGATTCCCAGCTATGGCCCGCACCACATTCTGGTTAACCGCACTGGTCCCTTCTTGTTCTTCATCCGAGCCATTGGTGCGATTTTTTCCACTACGGGCATCTGTAGCTGCAATTAAAACATCATCGGTCTTATCATATGATCCAGCAATCATGCTCCTTGCTATTTACCCAACGCAATTGAAAACTTATATCCCCATAGAGAACCTGCACACAGGTGTTTATAAGCACCTTTATTCATAATTGCGAAAACTTGGAAGCAACCAAGATGTCCTTCAGTAGGTAAATGGATTAATAAAATGTGGTACAACTAGACAATGAAATGTTATTCAGTGCTAAAAAGGACATGAGTTAGCAAGCCATGAAAAGACATAAAGGAACCTTAAATGCATATGACTAAGTGAATGAAGCCAATCTGAAAAGGCCACATACTGCATAATTCTAACTATATGACATTCCGGAAAAGGGAAAGCTGAGGAGACAGTAAAAAGTTCAGTGGTTGCCAGGGGTTAGTTATGGATGAGGGAGGATGAATAGGCAGAGCACAGAGGAATTTCAGGGCAGAGAATCCATTCTGTAAGATACTATAGTGATGGGTACATAGTATTCATTTACCCAAACCCTGAGAATGCAATTCTTAATGTAAATGATTAACTTTAGGTGATAATGCTGTGTCAATGTAGCTTACCAGTTGTAAGAAATATACCCCTCTTATGGGGATGCTGATAATGGGGGAGGCTATGCCTGCGTGGGGGTAAGGGGTATATGGGAAATCTCTGTGTCTTCCCTTCAATTCTGCTATAAATGAAAAACCGCTCTAAAAATGGTAACCTTCAAAAAGAACAACTTTGGTAATGTCAAGCAAAAGATGGTGTTTCCCTATGTCCCCTATGTGTGACTGATCCTTATTAGTCACTGAAGTCAGCACAGTAATTTTAAACCTGATGTTTAGCATTATTCATCTACCATCATTTCTAGGGAAAAGCAGGAAGGTTAATAAAAAAGACACAATGTCTTTCATAATAAAAAATAATTTAATTTAAAAAAAAAGACACAATGTCTAGCAAGATTAGGCTAGAAAGTAATTTTTCAAATTGTGAAAATAAAAATTTTCAAAGCTTTCACAACACTTTCCTGTAATATAATATTTTTAAAATGTATTCATATATTTTAAATAATGACCAACTAGAAAGGAGCCTATAATTATGGAATTAAACAAGTACCTTATAGAATAACAAGCAAGTATGACAAATTCAGCAATATTTTATTAAATTTCAAAAGCTTGAAATGAATATTAATTGTATTGAACATTAATTTATTATATCTATGTAATTTATTGTATCTATGTAATATAGACATATCTATATTCATACATAGGTCTAGATGTATGCAAACAAAAAAATCCCAACCATTTAAAAAGTTGGTTTTTAAGAACACTACCAATCACACATACAGAAAGTATTCTTTTAAGTAGTTCTTAGAAAAGTGTGTCAAAACAATTGCAACTGACTGATATATTAAAAACTCATATATTTTATTAGACTTGTCAACATTATCAGTATTTGGGCCTTCCATTTTTCAGATATAGAGTATAAACAGTATTTTCACCTGCTAAAGTTCTGAAAACAGAACTCAGTTTTTTTTAAGAACTCAATTTTAAAAAATAATAATACACTATTATGTTTTAAGGCAAGTGTTTTTTTTTAACTAATGGTAAAATGAATGGCACATGGCAATTATGCAAGACCTGGTAATATGTATTATTGTGATTAATTTGAGGATACATTCTTACTGCCTCTAAATATGCATAGGATCATAGTTAACAAGAAAAGGAATGAATGATCTAAACATTTGCTGCATAAAATGCTTTTATAGAAGTTCTTGCTTCATCTTTATCACAACTCTAAGATGTAGGTACCGTTATCACATTTTTACAGCTGAGGAAAGAGAAGGAAAGTCATTGAAAGGTTGAGGATATTTTCAAAAGTCACATATAGTAATAAACGGTCTTGAGTTTAAATTCAATTGTACCTTTTTTTTAAAGACTATATTCTTATTAGTTTATCAATCTAAAGATTCCATATACAATAGATGCACTAAATGGCCTTAATAATGGAATACTTTTTACTGCTTTCCCATTTGTCAGTTACATCATGACCATAAAGTTCAATGAGTATGTAAAGAAACCACCAAAATTTAAAAGGTTCAAAGAGGAAGTGCTGAAAAGTTTTGATTCCAAGTAACTGATCTGCAAAGTTCTAATCAAGAAGGAATCTTTGGAGAATGTGTGCTGAGGTGGCTCCCTGCTCTGGGAACAGAAAGTTAAGGGTCTTCAAATGAAACTTTCATGCAAAATTCTTGAAATGGTCTGTAAGTTACCGGCTCTGTTCTGAACTATATACTGTTCTCAACTTGCCCTCCTGTCAGGCATTACTAGGAAGCTTGACGCATCTCATGGCGCAGCCCGCTGACCCCTGTGTGCCAAGTTTGCTTCTGTAATTTCCTTGCCCATTTTTTTGCTCATTTTAAATTTCATCTTAATTAGCACCCTGATGATTTTAGAAATAATTTAGTCACACACCACACTTTGCATTTAGAGGATGCCGGAAAACTTGGATGGTTCCCGGATTCCAAGGATGATTAGCCTGCAAGGATGCTGGGCTCATATAAGCATTCCTCAGACCCAGGATCCTTCATCAACCGAGAGCTTCATGGTAAGTCCTAAGAACTTCCCATGAGTTGAGGCAAAAGCAAGAGCTACTCTGAAGTGATGAGAATCTGTGTGTGTGTGTTAGAGGAGAGTAGAAAAGTGGGATTGTTTTGCTCAGGTCTAGGGTAGTTTCATTCATCAACAGTCCCTAATCCACAATGTAATAAGCAAAGAAAGTCAGAAGGTGCACAAATCCCTTTGATACAATTTATCCTTCTCTCTCTAAGTTAGAGATGCTGATTTCCAACCTTAGACTCCTCAGCCTCTTAGTGGCAAAAGCAAAATTCCTCTGCCATGGCAGAATTTCCCAATACTGAAAGACAGACACCATGATATTTTTTTGCATGCAACAGCTGTTTAGGTTCATT
>NW_017731685.1:1892529-1895188 GCF_001890085.2 Hipposideros armiger | reverse complement strand
CCCACTGTGTCTGAGAAACTAAATGAAAGAACTTGGCCCCACATGGGGCCACACATAACTAATGGAATATGACTGGATGACTTTAATGCCACAAACGTTCTTTTGTAGTTTCTAATTAAAGGCCCCAATGGGAAGTTCTCAAACCAGTTCCCTAGATGAGAGCATCCAATTCCTTAGAGAAGTATTCAGTCCCTGCAAAAAAGCTAAGGAGTTTGCCTCCAAGGGGCAGAGGAGAGAGTAGAGAAAGGAAGAGAAAGCTGGAAGAGTTTTCATGAAAATTCTTCCCTTAAACAAACAAACCGCGAAATAAGCAATGAAAGTGACAGGCTGGAAGAGATATCTTGCTTCCCTTGGGTAAACTGACAACTGAAGGAGCCAGACTCTATAGGCTGTGACTCAGAAGCAGCTTCTCTTAAAGCAAAATAGGGAATGGAGGGTCTGGCTGGACCTTGAACCTCTCAATATATCATCACAAACTCTCCCACTCCAGCACAGGGAACAAGCATCTCATCCTTGCAAATGGACATGCCTCCTCTTCATGCTCTTTAAACAGCAGTTTTATAAACTATATAATTTAAATGAACACATATATTCAGCCATTTTAGGAGAAGCCATTGTGTTGTGGCATTTTGCCTATAGACTCAATCTGTAGTTAGACATTTATCTGAAACAAATGAATACCATTACGTATTATGTAAAAAATAAAACTTCTGTATAAGAACAGTGACTCTTATCAATGGGCCTCGCTGGCTGATTTTGGACTAAAGGGGCCACCAGCAAATTGAACTGATTAGAATTTTGTCTAATGCCCATCACTTAATGGTCATTCACAAAGAGCTGTTGGATCAAGTCAGCAATCAGAACATGAAAGCACAAGATATCTGCATTTGAAAGAAGGCCACCCTGTAAGTATCTGTCATAGGTCCCTTGACACTTCATTAAAGATAGAAATTTCAAAAATAATTTTAGTGATGTTTAGAACAGAATAACGTGCATTTCCTGAATAATCCTCCCCAGAGGTCAGGACCCCTACTGGTAGCCTCAGTGGTCCTGCCCAAGGGATGGGTGCTAACTTAGTGGCACACTGCAAGCGACAGAGCAACTCAACAACNCCCCATCCATCCAAAGAAGGAAACAGAAGGCACTCTTACCTGTAAAGTCATAGAGCTGTGGCAAAGCATCCAAAATGATGCCAACCAAAGGCAGGTAAAGGGCGGCAACTTTGACCTTCACCTCTGGTTTGACACAACGCGGGTCCAGGTCGTGAGAACTTAGCAGGCTGTGAATGGCACTCACAGCTTTCCTTTGCGCTCTGCTAATCCTGTGGGCACAACAGGGAACGCCAGAGGTGATGGTGAGGAGAGATTGACCAAAATGCTCTTAAACAACAAGGGGTGGCCAGAAAGCGCCTAAACCATGGGGTGGCAACGGGGCTGAAAAAGGCCATTTTGTGGTGTCCCTCCCTCCCCTGTGCCTTTCCACATTCCTATCAGCACCTTTTCTCAAAATACAAATGCTTCTACTATTCATGTAACTGGTGAATGGTAGTTTTTCATCAAGTACAAGAGGCTGGGCTATACCCCTCAGTCGGTAGCATCATTTGTTTGTTTGTTTGTTTGTTTGTTTTGCTTTGCTTTCCATTTTAAATGCCAGAAACATACCCTTCGCCTTCAGCATCCAGGGCAGCGGCCAGCTCAGTGAAGAGAAGCCCGGTGAGGAAGTGCTGCTGGCGGTACTCCGGAGTCAGGTCGAACATGCTGGCGATCTTCTGGTCCTGGAAGCTGGAGCAGGAGCTCGAGTTCTACAGAAACGCAAGGAGCAGTTCTGTGAGTGACAAGCACTGAGATCAAAAGCACGAGGGCTGGTGTTTATTGAGCACGTGCTATGGCCAGGCTTTGTAAGCATGACCCGCTGAGGCAGGTACCGCTACTCCCCCCCACATGACAGATGGGGAAACCGAGACGTAGAGGGGTCACTTTGCTTTTTCCCATTCCCGCAGATGGAGGACCGCCCATTGGGAAAGATGAGAACAGGGCACTTAGGGTCTGTCACAAAGTGAGGAACACTCCCTCCTCCACCCACAATCAAAAGTTGAAGATGAAAATCCTAGGATAACAGTGAATGGTGAAATGGGAAGTAGATCCAATACTGGAGCTGTGAGCAGGCACTTCTCTCTAACAAACTGCCCCTTATTTGAGGCCCCTGCTTACTGAGCTGCACTTCTAAATATGGATTATGCACATTGTTTGAATTTTGCTGGGCTGGGGACTAGAAGGGGTGTCAGGCATGGAAGTATCAGATTTCCCTGTCCTAGCCAATTCCTGTGCTCTCATCCTGGCAGCACACTTTCTATTTCACTAAGAGAAGCTACAATGTCTCTGGAAATCCTTTATGTTTAGGTGAGGCTGGGCCTACCCCCTGGGCTCGCTAACTCTCTGGGGTAGTCAGGTGTGGGAGAGGACCTCCGGCAACGTTAGCACATTTGGAATTGCTGCTTGAAAGTCAGATCTTTCCCAGTTCACACTCAGATGGTCATGTAGCTACTCTCCGGCTCATGCCATTTGGCATGAATGGCCAAGGTTTTTCCTTTTTTAATTAATATGGCAGGATCTTTGTGCCAGTATCAAGGACTATGCAACAGAAATAGAACTTAATATTG
>NW_017731685.1:1888056-1889319 GCF_001890085.2 Hipposideros armiger | reverse complement strand
ATCCTCCCCAGAGGTCAGGACCCCTACTGGTAGCCTCAGTGGTCCTGCCCAAGGGATGGGTGCTAACTTAGTGGCACACTGCAAGCGACAGAGCAACTCAACAACTAGATCTGTCTATTGTTAGTGACTAGTAATAAAAGACTAAGTTTATACTCATGGTCACAAAGTCTACAAATGACAGAAAACAGGACAGAATGCTTGACTCAGGTTATGCAAAATGGTAACATCGGAGGACTTTGGAGGAGTAGAAGGTGCCTCAGGTATGATGTTCCTACTGTACCTAATAGATGAAATCAATGAATTAAATCACCACGGACTAGTGTCGGTGATCTTGTTAGGCCTGTGCGCTACTCATGGTGCGAAGCAATATCCACGGATGTCAGTGGCAGACAAAGAGCACAGAATCAAGACATTGAAACCTGGATAAATCTAATCCAGCCTTGTCTTTCTGCAAACCAGGAAGTGTTTAATCACAGCAGTGTTGAATGTCATCACTGGAATTAGAACACAGCTTTCCAGGTTCCTAGTCTAAGATTCTCTGGCAGCTGAGATTGGAAAGGGGGAGAAAAGGGAGGGTCAATTAGAGGTACACTCTAACTGAAAGGAAAAGGAAATGATTAAAAAGAGAAAGAGAAAGAGAAAAGAGAGCAAATAAACTGTGTATTTGTAGGGCAGGTGGCTATCTACTTTTGATTGCCTTACTTGCCTTTTGGTAATAAACACTGCCCACATGTGAGCAGTGACAAGATTCTCTCCTTGACCAAACTCTACTCAGGATACTCTGAGCTCTTTGTCAAATAGGTCCACCCTTGAGCATGTCCCCAGTAGACTAATTTTAGCAAAAATCCTGATAAGTCTGTTTAGCCCAAGCCCCACACCCTTATATCTGAGCACCCTTAATATCTGACCAGGTAAGTCCTCATCCCCCGCCATCTCCCAGGTGGTGTCTGATCCCCCTGGCCCGCCTTCAGCAAGAATCCCATTAGGTCCGTTTAGCTAGAAACCTCCCTTACCCCTCTTAGTCCTTTTTCATCCATTGACCACCCCGCTCCTGCTCATTGGCTAAAATGCCCATTTTTCCTTGTTGTATCCCGTGTAGAGCCCAATTTCTCTCCCCTACTGCAAAACCTCACTGCAGGAGTCTCTATGCCTATCCTGATAGCCCTGAGTAAAGTCTGCCTTACTGTTTAATAGGGTTCATGAATCATTGTTCTCTTTCACAGAGGCTAAACTGGACCTATAGTGGTGTTCTAGTATTTTCTT
>NW_017731685.1:1885132-1887356 GCF_001890085.2 Hipposideros armiger | reverse complement strand
TGAAAGACTTATTTAAAGTCACCAAGGGATTAACACCGAGAGCCAGGCCTGGTAGCACAGGGTGATGAATCCATTGTACCTTGGAGTGAGGCAGACATAGCTCTTTCCTCTCTGGACAAGCTACGTTACTTCCTCTAAACCTTAGCTTTATCATCTGCAAAATGTTGATAACACCTTACAAAGATTAAGTGACATGATTTCTATAAGGAGCTTAACAGCATGCTTGGTCCATAGGAAGAAACCAGTGGTGGTGACAGTGATGGTGAAGGGAGGTGGTGATGTGGGTGGAGGTGGTGGGTGGCAGTGACAGCGGGAGTCGGAGGTGATGACAATGGTGGCGCGTAGCGGTGATAGAGGAGGTGATAGTTGTAGTGGTGGCTAAAATAGAAATTTGGAAGGAAAGGAGCGGGAACAATAATAACTGCTATTTGTATTACTGTGGTTGGGACGATTTGAAAGGGACAGTGAATGCAAGAAGAATCCCATTTAAAAACTGGGGGAGATGGCATTGATAAGACACTCTTGGATTATGAAATATTTGCTTTGTGCACAGTGAAATACAGTTTCTTTTATTTTAGCAGGGTTCTTTACAATCAGAATTTCACAACCTCAATTTAATTATTGGGTTGTCGGAAAAGTCATGATGCATTTTTGCAACGAAATACATAGAAAAAATACGTCATGACTTTTCCAAAAACCCAATAATTACCCTAAAATGTGAAAAGAGACCTCATGCTTTGAAATCTATACCTGGTCAAAGACTGAATGCTACAGTCATGTAATTTCTGTTAAATGTTAAATAGAAGAAAGCAGATCATATCAGTAACAGATTTCAATTCCTGTAGTGTAACTTGCTGACCCTTCTGTGCTGGGCTGATGCATGCTCTAGGAATCCATGCAAACCAATGTATCTAGGGATACAAAACCCAGAATGTACAAGTCAAGCTGTCTAACTCGGCAATGACTAAGAGAGCATACCACGGTAATAAGCATCACATCAGACGACAAGGAACCAGGAACAACATGGCTGTGTCTGTGGGAACACTCACCTGGTTGCAATAATGTTTGATGAGGTTAAACACAAAGCCACGATCCATGAGTGAGAGAAGGTCATACAAGAAGAAAGCCAGACTGATGTTCATTTTTTCTGCCTGTTCATTTTCCTGAANAAAACCACTATTGAGTCATTTTGGAACCAATACAAAGGAACCTGCAATTTCATAAATTGTATGGTGCTGGGGTTTAGGAAAAGGGACGTGAACAAAGGAGACTATCAAGCTACAGTAAAAAGATGATGAATGTCAGACAAAGGGAGGTCCGTGATTTTTCTACAAATTTCTCAATTTTCATCATGTATATGGATTCCTTGCTCTACTTGGCCTCAGCAGGGACCATAGAGCCTAGAAAAAACCAATCACTTGGCTTGTAAATGATTAGTTAGATGGTACAACTCTGGGCAGCATAACTTGTGTGTATCTGGACAGTTGATCTGTCTGAATAGCTTGAGTTTTCATCTAATTAAGAACACCCACCCTTTTAGGAATAAATAACTAAACTAAGCTAATTCAGTGAAATAGCTTGGCTAATTCTTTCAGTGAGCTGATTACCTGGGAGGATATGGAGGGACAGGGAGACACTGGCGCAGTGTCTGCATTCATGAAGAAGAGGTTCAGGTTGAGATAATGTTCGTGGCTGCAGATGATTCTCAGGAACTCCAGCCTCATGGAAATGAGCGTTTGAAGGGTGGCCAACTTGGCTGACAGCTGGGAAGAAAAATGAGAAGAGGAAAGAAGTGTTTATTATAAGGTAAATGGAGCTGAGGTTGACAGACACAAACATATCTTTTCTCCCCAGATTAAGGCGATCAATTTAATAAAAATGAATGAGACGGCACAACAGATGGCAAACTCTGCATTACAAGGAGGCCCAGCAAGCTTTCAGCCATCACTGTTCCTCTTCATCATTCTAGCCTAACCGCTGTCCAAAATGGGGATTCTTGCCCCGACCCTTGTCAAATCTATATCACAGCAAGCCTGTATCGGAAATAATCTGGAGGTATGCCTTCAGTGTAACACAATATAATTAATTTTACAAAAATCCCACTGTGTCTGAGAAACTAAATGAAAGAACTTGGCCCCACATGGGGCCACACATAACTAATGGAATATGACTGGATGACTTTAATGCCACAAACGTTCTTTTGTAGTTTCTAATTAAAGGCCCC